>NC_028640.1:46373764-46382052 GCF_001406875.1 Solanum pennellii | reverse complement strand
TATATATATATATATATATCTGTGTGTTTGTGTGTGTGTGTGTGTCTATATATATATACGTGTAATTAAATTAGAAAATTAAGTAATCTTCCTATATGAAGGGTCTATGTATGCTCGATATAACTATTATGTGTATGTAGAGGTCTATGTAAACCTCCATGTAGTAGTAATAAAATTTTTTAAAATTTCCATATTTTAACCTATAAATGTAATGATGTAGGCTAAGAGGGTAGTCTTTGTGCTCAAAGAGGATGACAAAGCCGGTTACGTCAAGGGGGTGCTCCCAGGAAATGACATTTGTACAAACTCTATGAATAAAAATATACTTTGAAATATTTAGACTTTTAACCTAAGTTAATCAAACTTAGAGCAAAAGAAGAGAATATTCGACAATTTCCTCTTAAGAACAAGTAGGAGGTTTTCTTTAGTTCCATCGCCAAAATTGAAGTATTTCTCCATAGATTTCATCACTGGTATGTGGGATTTAACTAGTACGTTACTTTAATCCACTAGGTCCTTAGAATTCAGTTAGATTCTTTATCCTTGATATCTTGTTTAGATCTAGAGTTTCTAAAACCTTGAAGGATTATTATGATATAGTTGTTATAATGTTCCTAATAAGATTATCATGTTTTTTCATGAAATTGTTGATAAGTTATTTGCATGAAATTTAGAACCATACTATAGTAGATTCTCTTAGTTTATCAATAACAATTGCTAGGTCAGTTGAACAAGTAAGCATGCCTCAGATTTTGAATGTTCATTGTCAGTACTTAAATGTTGAATTCTCATTTCCAATAATTTAGTTATATTGTGTCATACACATTCCAATTTGGAGTAGGCTTAGCATTGAGTTAGATTAGGGTTCAGCTTACCCTCATAGTGTCAAAACTATGTGCCCTTGTAGGAGTATAAATCCCCCATTGGGCATCAAACATAGCGATCATACGAGTAATGCCTTCATACTCTGGAATGGAAATGTATATTAGGTCCTCTCAATGGGCAGCATACATCGAACTACACATTTAGCTCATTTTATTTGATGTCGGTTAATAGTAGCTCCCACAATCAGACTCTAGTGAATTTGACTAGATTTTCAATAATTTAGTATTCAGTCTAAGCATTTTAATAATAAGTACTTCCCCATTAAATTCAGATCAGTTCATTCCAATGTATTTCAGTATTTACATTATGTTCAGATGCGTCATTTCTAAGTTATCCTTGTTCAACTTACATATTTTTTCAATTATATTCTTATCTCGCATTCTCCATACATTCCAAGTACTGATGCATACTCATAGATACATCCTTCCATGATGCATGTTAAGGTACTCAGCATTCAGATCACACATATATTTGATTCCCGATCCATACTCAGCAGCATTAGGGGTTTGTCCTCACATTTTGAGGACAATAGACATGTTTTCCATTTCAGTCTTTTATTTCAGTTTCAGTTTTTCCTGGGACATGTCCCAACAAATCGAATTAGTTAGATACTTTCTTAGATATAGTTTTTTATTCAACTTTAGCATTTGAGTGATTGTTTAGTATCACTTAACATTTAGAAGTTTATTATATATTCAGATTTGTATGGGTATTTCCCATCTTTCAGTTATCTCACAATTTAAGTTGTTGCATAATATCTTGTGTTCAGTACTTATAGTATGCTTATGATATGTCAGCTCAAAGTTAGCTTGGGGTCACTCGTGATCATAGATCCCGTGTTTACGCCATGGGGATAGCCACAATGCGTGTCACTTTTCCATCAATACACATAAAGATTCATGAATAAAATTGATAAATCTTAATATTTCTTGTTTTTACTAAGACAAAATGTCTTATGAAATTATTTTTAGAAACAACCAAATAGAGATCATTAATTTTGTGATAGATACTACTAAAAGTATTGAATTATCTATGGGATTTGTCAGTAATCCTAACTAATACATCACTAAAAACCTCCTTGCTAATTCATGCATTTTCTTTAAAAAAATATTGCGCTAATCCATAGCTAAAAAAAATTAGCATGAAATTTTATTGTTCAGCCATAAAATTTAATCCATCTTGAGTCCTTATTTTCTAGTAGGTTAATATACTCATAGACTAATATCTCATCAAGGATGAACGACAACTTTAAGATCAATATATACTCGAAAAACACAAACATGTGGTTAATTTCATAAATTTTTATATAATTATGACCTTCCCACCAAGATCATATAACTATGGAAATTTCGTGTAAAAGTAATCCGAAAATACCTACCTAATAAACTTACACAAAGTCATGTAGCCGGAAAATCCAACATTAATTTTTCACTCTATATAAATAATCTAACTGTTTTTGTTTACTCATTTTTGCTTGTCTACTTGAGACTGTGTTTTCATTATATCATTAAATTGAGCTTAGAGACTGCAATCTAATCTTATTGTTCCAACATAACAATTCTTAAGCGACGTAAATTTTTAAATACTAATCCTAAACTTTAGGCTCTACACCCTGCATGTTCTTTTTATCATGAATTTAGGTTATTTTTATCTGATGTGAATCATCATAAATTCTAACTTATGTGAAAGAGAGAGACATGACTTACTAGGAATTGGATCAATAAGTTCAGGGGTACGCTCCGTATCCGCTGGAAGAGAATCTGCTATTTGACAAATATATTGTTCTAGTCACGTAACCAAGAGAAAAAAGGGATTCTCTTGAAGTATAAATTATTATGACCATGAATCCTCCTTTTATTTGTTATGGGACTAGAGATAATTTTCTCTTGCACTAGGGACTAGAAAGTCATCTCTCTCTCCTTCACTTAAAACACAATCTATGATGATTCAAGTAAAAAAAAAAATCACTAAACTTAATGATAAAAATACCATGTAGGGTGTAGAGCCTTAAGTCTAGGATTAGTATTTAAACATTGATGTAGCTTGAGAATGATTATATTAATATAAGATAAAATTATATTCATGATGTAGGTTCAGGTTCTCAACATTCATATCACGCATAGATCAATTCCCAATCCATACTCAACAACATTAGTGGTGAGTCCTCATACATTGAGGACACTGGACATGTTTATTTCTTTTTTAGTTGTGATGATGACATGTCCCAACAACTCTATTTAGTTAGAGACTTTTTTATATATAGTTCTAGATTTAGCTTTTGCATTTAACACTTAGAATTTCAATATATATTCAGATCAGTATTGGGTACTTCCCATCTTCCATTGATCTCATGATTTAAGCTTCTGCATAGTATCTTTTATTCAGTTGTTTTAGTATGCTTAAAATATGTCTTTTCAGGGTTAGCTTGGGGTCACTCCTGATCCTAGGGCTGGTGTTTATTCCAAGGGGTATAGGCCTTGGGGCGTGGTACCTGTCCCATCAATACACACAAAGATTAATGAATAAAATTGGTTAATCTTATTATTTCATCTTTTTACTAAGATAAAATGCCTTCAGAACTTATTTTTTGAAAGACACAAATAGATATAATTAATTTAGTGATCCATACAACTAAAAACATTAAATAGCTATGGAATTATTGGTAGTCGCTAACTAATTCATGATTAAAAGCTCCTTGAAAATTCATGAATTTTCTTTTTGTTTTTTGTCTAATCTATAGCTAAATAATATTATCATGAAATTTTATTATTCAGCTATGAAATTCCATCCATTGGAATTCCCTATGTTCTAGTAGACTAATATACTCTTAGACCAATAGCTCATAAGGGATAAACGACAACTTTAAGATAAACCCATACCTCGAAAAAATAAAGATGTGGTTAATTTCATAAATAGTCATATAATTATTATTTTCCCACTAAAATCATATAACTATGGAAATTTCATTAAACAGTAATAAAAATGCCTACCTAATTAACTAACACAAAATCATTTTACTGAAAAATCCAACTTTAATTTTTCACTCTACATAAAAAATCTAACAATTTTTTTGTTTACTCGTTTTTGCTTTTCTACTTGAGACTGTGTTTTAATTATACCATTTTATTGACCTTGGAGACAACAATCCAATCTTTTTTTACAATCTTTAGTTACAAAATAATCATTCTTAAGCTACATCAGTACTAATCCTAATCTTTAGGCTCTACAACCTACATTCTTTTTGTCATACATTTAAGTTATTTTTGTGTGACTTGAATGATCATGGATTGTGATTTATGTGAAGAGAGAGACATGACTAACTAGGAATTGGTTCAATTGGCTCAGAGGCATACCCCCGTATCGGCAGCAAAAGAATCCCCTCATTGACACATATATTTCTCTAGTCTCATAACCAAGCGAAAAAAGGGGATTCTCTTTAAGCATGGATTCTTCTGTAGAGGAATCAACCTTTGTTTTGTTAGGGGACTAGAGCGAATCTTTCTTGCACTAGGTATAATATTTGTGCGAAAGTGTGTATTCTCTTGCAGCAGATAGAGGGCATGCCCTTGAACCTATAGATTCATTTCCTAGAAAGTCATGTCTCTGTCCTTTACTTAAAACACAACCAATGATGATTCATGTCAGACAAAAAATACTAAATTTCATAATAAAAAGAGCATGTAAGTTGTAGAGCCTAAAATCTACGTTTAGTATTTAAACATTGACGTATCTTAAGAATTATTATATTAATAAATATTGAATTGTGATCTAATCTGAATCTAACTAAAGAAAGAATAGCTATATAATGAAAACAGCATGTCAAGTAGAAAAGAAAAAAGAGTAAACATGGATGTATATTATTTTTATCCATAATAATATTCTACAATATTTCCACGATACTCCTTATATTCCACATTAAGTGTAATTTATAGGTCAAAAGACACCTATTATGAAAAATTCGTCAAACTTAGAAAAAAAGAGGAGGAAATAGGCGACCAAAACCCTTCCGAGACTGCAACACGTTTTCTTCAGTTTTTGCCCCAAAATTGAAGGATTTCTTCATAGATTTCATCACCAAGTAATGGGATTTCACTAGTGGGTTCCTTTCACCGATTAGGTCCCTAGAATTCAGTTAGATTCTTTATTTACGTATCTTGCTTAAACCTAAAGTTTGTAAAACCTTAGATATTAGTTGTGATTTAGTTATTAGAGTATTCCTAATTAGATTATCTTGTTTTTGTGGAATCTTTGCTTAATTTTTTGCATGAAACTCATAACCATAGTTGTGTAGATTCTTTTATTTTATGAATGATACATGCTAGGTCAATTAAACAATTATACATGCATTATTTTTTGAATGTTACATTATTAGCTCATCATTGTTATATTCTCAGATTTTCATGTTAGTATTTGAGCTATTCCATGTTTCAGTTATGTGTGTTAGATATACATATTCAGTTTGGAGTACGCTTAGAACCGAGTGGACCAGGTTTTAATATACCCTCATAGTCCCAGAACTGCATACCCCCGTAGGCTAAGTCCTCTCTATGGGCATTAGTTTTAGTGATTACGCCATAAATGCCTCTATACCCCTTGCAAGGTATATCGGTTCCTTCAATGTGGTGTGTGCATTTAACATCATGGATAACTCATGTGGTGGTTCTGTTTGTTATTAATGGCTCCCATAGTAAGACTCTAATGTATTTGACTGGTTTTTCAGTTATACTTCAATATTCAGTCTCATCATGTTCCTCTTGCAATAATTCATGTGTAATCCCCATTGAATGATTTTTCGTGATTTCAAATCAAAAGTACTAAAATCAAAATTTTGAGCAGACACACATAAAATGTAATGAAGGAAATGGTTTCCTTGTTCTAGTTTGAAGCAAAGGAGTCTTCATGGAAAAAGTGAAATTAGGATAATTGTTAGCCCCTATATAGAGTTGTTGTAGATCAATCCATTCTTTTGGTGTTATAGTTGTTAGATGGATAAATTGAGCTGGTTGGATAGAATATTTAGTACAACTATTGGTTACCAGTGTGGTTCATAATTATGACTTGATCATCTAGTTTTGCTGGTGAGCAGTTTGAAAATCTAAAGAGAAAATTATGATAAACCATTAAAATTAGTCATGTCAGGAGCAAAAATTTTATCAAAAGAATTCCACACATCATTTAATGAAGTCTCCAAGTGTAACTTAGGAGCTACAACATTGTCAGGTTTGTTGATATTACAACTTCTTCAAACCGCACTTATATCCCAATAATGATCACCCATTTTAAATCTATATAAAATGATATCTACTTAATTGTAAAAAAAAAATGAGCTTATAAGAGAAACTAATAATGTTTTCTGCTAAATTAGAGAGAGAGAAAATGATTCAAAGAGGGGGTTTCTAATGGAGGAAGTAGATGATCAAAGAAACGTTTAGTGGGTATGACATTATAACAGAAAGGTTAAGATGAAGAAAAGTGAACCAATTAATATATAGATAAAATTAAAGGGCTATCTACCTATCCCGGTGCATCCATATGTAATTTCAGTTAATGCACAATAAATATTTTTTTCTATTTTAGAATGAGTGGGAATAGAAACAAAAGAGATGTCAAAGATTATAATGTGTACCTTTTGTTTAAGATCATACATCTCATATATTATTGTAACAACTCGAGAGCACCCCTAAGTCGTAACATGGTGTATTCAATCTAAAAGATATCTTACACAAGCCCTTAGAATTCATTCGTCAAATAGGCATTAGAAAATATGGAACAATTTAAATATTTAGTTATATCATATCACGAAAGGTATTTCATAAGAGCGGAAGTCTTTCTAACATTATTGTCTCCAACCGTCTATGAATGACATGAATAAATGTCATTGGAGACAGACACATAAAGTCTAAAATATAAAATTAAATGTCGTAAAGGTAAATATATATTTTCCTCGAAGCACTGAGGACACAGAAAGATCTTAAATCTTCTAAATTTTTGAAACTCTATCCTCCAATAGCAACTCAAAGCTCCAACCCTACATTTGGTTAGATTTTAGGCAATATGCGTTAGTACAAAAGTACTAAGTATGGAAGCTACAATAATATCATAAGAGTATCTCAAATAGTTAGTCAACATAAGACATAATCGTTATTTGATAATTCAACCATTTTTCTTTTATACTCAAGTGAACTACGTCCCAAGCCACCTCCACATATACTTGTGCAAGTCAAAGGTATCATCCCATACTACTACCTAAGCAAAGCGCCTCTTTTGTAATTCTTGTTCATAGACCTTATTCATACTTAAGTAGAGCACTATACCCATAGGTCACCTCAAGGCACACTTGTGCAATGCATGTGGGGTATCCGATTCTACTTCACACACTAAGCATATCTTGAAGTCACGTATTCATGTATTACTCCCTCTTAAGTGTCACTAAGGACCTAAGTTCATATTTTACAAGGAACTATAATGTTAAGTCAATCTTAACATTGAAGGCAACTATAGCCACTACCCAAGCTAGCCATACTTCATAAGAGGACATTTCATAAGTAGCTTCAAGTCATACTTGTGTCATGTATGAATGACATACCATTCTTCCATTCACGCTAAATACTCATTTACGCTAGCTTACTTAATGCTAACTATCTCTCATACTAGTCTATCAAGAATAGCATACTATCATACTAGACATAACTATTATGGAAAACATAATATCATGAGATCCAACTATCATAAAAAGGTTATAAAAATACCCACATAGCCACCATGCATCCACTCATCAATATGTAATCTATCCATAGGATATTATAATTCGCCTAAGGTACCATGAGTAATCTAACACAACCTATTCTATGAATTGTACCTTTAATGCAAGCCAAGCTACCATTAGGACAATATTATTCATCTATCCTAAAACTACCATGAAATGGTTTTGTCCTAACCAAGTCAAGCTTTCATAAGGCATTCTAATCATGCTACTTTAAGTTATCCTTAGGAGAGTTTCATTCCTCGATTGCAAGATACCATGGGAATCACCATCTCCAATCTTCCGTGAGATTTACTATTTTAAGCGACAACATGATATACTATCTCAAGTTACCATGAGACTTACCATCTCAAGCTTCCAACCTTGGTCTTATTTTAGTAGGCCAGACTTTACATGAAGGAAACACAAGTCTATACATCAAGCTATTCTAGTCTAACATTCTTTGATTCATTTAAGACTATTAGGTAAACCTAGAATCCTTCTATATGAGAGAACTTGCTTCTCCAAGCTTGTTCATATCTAAATGTATAAGAGAAAGAGAATAATCAATACATATCTCCTCATATTGAAATGATTTTCTAAAACTCTCGTCCAACCTCCACCCCACCCTACCAGCCATAACCCACCCCCTACAAACACT
>NC_028640.1:46366133-46373487 GCF_001406875.1 Solanum pennellii | reverse complement strand
CCCCATCCTACCAGCCCCCAACTCATCCTCTACCTGCCCCTCAACCACCCATACACCCTACCATCCCCCACCCACCCATACACCCTAGCAGTCCCACCCCCTACCAGCCCCCCAATCAATACAAAAATTTAAGTTAATATTTTAAGTTTTTCACCCCTAAACCCCCCACCCACCAACGAAAAAAATTTAATATATTTTTTTAAAAAAAAATTCAACTTCAAAAATTATTTTTTACTCTTACAAAATAAAAGAGATAACAAACATATTTCACTCAATATTATCCACAATCTATCCTTTGTATGTAGGATATTTCTATATTTTTACAGTTTGAAGAACCAAATTACATTCTAGCCTCTTTCGAAAATATTATGATAGAGCCTTGGTGTGCCTCAACAAGGCAGTCATTAACTCAAACTCGTCATTCTACCTCCGTTTACTGTTGAATGAACTCTCAACCACTTCTCCTATCTAGCATCCTCTAGCTACTCCTTAACTCAATGATCAACCTTTTCCACCTTAGCCATTAATTTATCAAAATAGTTCTTCTCAATAAGTCTTAGCCATAGAGAAGAATAGATCACATAGGGAGATTCTGCTCCTCTTGAATTTTGTACAGACATTTTTTCAAACATGCCAAGTGCATACATAATGAGGTACATTTGAAGCACATTGATTACACTCTACATAATAATTTAATTTTTATGTAATACAACACATATTTTTTCACGCTTGCCAAATGTATTTTTGAATTGTTCAAGGAACCATGTCCATGAACAATAATATTCTATGTCTAGAACTTCATCTGTCAATGAAAATATGAAACCAATCACAAATCAACACACGTGATATTTTTGTTTGATATAACATTAACACTATGTATAAGCTATTATACAAAAAAAACAAGTTCACCATCACAAAAACACATATATGACTTATCCAGTGTGATTGCTCATATAAATGTCGTTTTGTAAGCTCGACTAGAATGTGCACCGTCGACAATAACTACCAATCTGCTGAACTTATTGAACGCCCTCATCAATGGTCTCAAGGCTATTAAAAGATACATGAATTCATCTTTCTACGACTTGTGAATTGTTATATATTATTTTAGATACGCAATACTTAGCATGTATATGTATCTCGGCATATGCCTATAAACATCTGCTGGTTTTCCCCTTATCATTTCTAATGTACGTACATTAGCACGTCATGTTTTCTAGTAAGACATCTCCATCACCATAGAATTATCTAACATACAGAATTACACCTTTCGGAATATGAATTCTCTAATGGTAGACCAATTTAGGAACAATCACACTACTGACAAACCCAATTATTTTGATCATATTAATGCATACACCAAATACATATATGATGCTACAATGATGAATGATATATATTAATGTATCATCCATATCAATGATCATTATAACTATTTGATACACCTTAAATAATACATTTTTGTGTATCATATTCACATCACTAGTCTAATATGTTTTATAATAATGAGTAATACCCTCACATTAGAGATACCAAATGTATAATATATCACTTTCTTCTCATGTGTTGTATGTATCACTTACAATCCACTACATTTATTTACTACCTTTTCATGTTTAATAGATAGAAACACATTCACTCATAATGATTCATATCATACCGCTAAAAAATATGTAGAGATACCAAATACAAAATTAAGTATACGCTATTTAAAATTTAGAACTAATCTATATCATGAATATCATATCAATATCAATTTATCATCATAAACAAAAACAACCATTACCATGTTACATATGCTAATGATAATAATGTAACATAAAAGACTAGAAATAAAAAATCAAATACTCTCAAACTTTTTTCTATCAGCTCTCTTTACTTTAAAATGTAAATTGTGCTTTACTTTATATTTCTTCACTTGGAAAATTGCCCGCGATTCGAGCGACTCCCTTATTTGCAAATTTGGTTGACAATTTTTTTGTATTTTTTGTGTAGTTGTTAAATAAGTGTTAAAATTGAATATTTTCAGTTATACCTATGTAATGTCGCGGCGTATTAGGTTGTTCTGGAGTTTTAAAATGTCGTTGCTTGAATGAGTTATTCTCATCTTGGGGAGTAGGGGTAGGTAGCATATAACTTTAAGTGCAAAAATGTGGATCGACATATGGCACATAAACAATACAACTTTATAGACATGTACATATTTAGTATGGGAAGTTTTTTTGGCAATAGATAAAACCCAATCCGCTACCATAATAGACATCAACAACATCTGATATACAATTAGGCACTGTTGGACATGTAATGTTTCGCAAATAACAAAATAGACACTACTTGATAAAACTAATAATATTAACATCCATAGAATAAAAAAAGACTCCACTTTGTCGTTTATATGGTGTTGACATCACTCTCTTCGTTGTCGTCTATGATTAATTTTCTTCACTTGTTAGACATTCTCGAATAAACTCTTCTGTTTGAAATTGAAGTTCATTAGGTATTTCTTCTGAGTATTCTTTGTTTGATCCTCCCGCATTACAGTCTATTAGTTCAGTTGAATCTTCTACTTTCTCTTTTCCTGTACATAAAAGTAACTAATGATGATGTATGTTAAACGAATTTTCCGGAAGATGAATAATGTACCTATTAAGATAATATGTATTAGAGCTCAATAATATTGTAGTACTTTGCCTTTTTGTCTTTGTTTATGCGGTGTTGCATTCTAATTCTTCATCAGGCACATACACTTTTTTGACTGTATAGTTTTACCACCCCTATTTCACATTTAAATTGCTCAATTTAAGTTTGAAGACCAAGTCAATCCTGCATAGACCGCAAATATAAGACGGTACATCAGTCTCACTTTTGAAAATATGTTAAGTAACTTGTATGCAAAAGTATCAAGAAGTTTCTCCGCAACCCCATCAAGGACCAAAGAATTATTCCCACCAATGTCCTTTACCTTTATGTGTATCTTAAACCTATGTATGCGTAAAACATCGTTAGAGTTCCTTTGAATGTAAGTTGTGGCTACAATGTTAGTTGCTTTCTTACCTATCATATGTAAAAATGAAGGTATGTGTGTATATCTATATATATACATATATATATATATATATATATATATATATTTNACTTTTTTTACTGCATAGTTTTACCACCCCTATTTCACATTTAAATTGATCATTTTAAGTTTGAAGACCAAGTCCATCCTGCATATACTACAGATATGGGACGGCACATCAGTCTAACTTTCGAAAATATGTTAACCAACTTGTGAGCAAAAGAATCAAGAAGTTTCTCCGCAACACCATCAAGGACCAAAGCAGTCTTCCCACCAATGTCCTTGACCTTTATGTGTATTTAATCCTATGTATGTGTAAAACATCGTTAGAGTTCCTTTTAATGTATTATGTGTCTACAATGTTAGTTGCTTTATTACCTACCATATGTAAAATATATATATATATATATATATATATATATAACAGTAGCATGCTGATTCAAGCCTTGTGCTTATGATGTGAAGGGTTTATTATAGTACTTACCTCTATGTCCGTACTGTAGTTAAAATCTACTAACACTGCAATAGTCAACCAACTTTAAAACATAGCTTCTGCAAGGGGAACGTTACTTGCATTTTCACTCCCAATAGTATGTACATAAACTGACTTCTTTGAGAACTTATGGAGCAACAGGGTGATGTTGTCAATTTAAAGACTAACATATATTTTGCTTGTTGCGGTGGTGGCAAAAGTCAGTTCACCTATTATGAAAAAAACAAAATTAAATGTCAATGTCCAGGATATGTGACAATTAAAAGATTCCAGTAAGTTTAGAAGAAATAGTTACCTCTGAATTTATTTAGAGTAGTAGCAGTAATGATCAAAATGTATGGTACCAAGTGGATGGGATATACGTAAGGGTAAAATACCTTACCATGATCCACCCACAAAGTTATTCTTGCTTTGATAGTCATGTCCTAACTAAAAGAAAAGTATATGTAGTTTCTATGGGATGAATGAATTTGAATGTAATGTAATTGACATAAGAATATTACGGATCAGTAAGGCTGTGTATGTCGCGTTTCTTCCACTTTGAACTCATAATTTCAATATAACCGATTCCAAGTAAGAATAAAACTACATCGACAAGATAAGGAGGGATATTATTTATTGTATGCGTTGGAGACCATGTGTAACATAAATGGCAATAATGGATGTGCCTGATAGGACAATGTTGTTGTCGTCCCTAGAAAGAATCATTACTGCTTGGATAAAATTTACAGTGATTTGAACAATATCATCTTGTAAATTTTGAATGGAAGTTATCCGGAAGAATGTTATTTAAAAGTTTGAATACACTGTTATGTATTCACCAGTTATATCTGAAACTTTGAAGTTTCTCGTAATGATTGCATAACCTTTGCTCAACTTTTCTCGAAACTTGTTAATTTGATTCTTCCAGATTACTATGTTCATCAAAGTCCCCTGTTAGAAGTAAATGTGCAAGAAAGTTTGGAATAACCAAATTCATAATGTTGTATAAGCGGAATATGAACGATGCAATACCTTCTCAAAAAGGGAGTAAATACTTGTTGTTTCAAATTCTTAAAAGGTGTCGCTCCGCCTATAAGTTGTGTCGCTCTTGAGGCGGTGTGATTGTTGGGGATGAGGCTACAGTAGAGTGTTTATGTTGTTTGGGTTGAAAGTTTATTTTTGGGAATATTTTAAATTAAAAGGGTTTTCTGGATGGTGGTGGCGCCACTTAGGCGGCACTAAGGTTTTCCTATATATATAGTAGTTCTTGGGAAAGTGCGTTGCACGTTTGTCCCATACAATTATATAAAATTTAATTATCATATAGAAAATTTTGAAATTAAAAAAATTACTTTTATCCATTTATATTTTATTCATTCAATAAAATTCATAGTAATCGAATAGTACATTGATCATCAAGCGAAAAATATGAAAAATTAATTAAGATAATACAGTTTCCAATAATATGAATATATCTATATGAATTATCCTTAATAATATCTAATTAGTCTCCATAACAATTTTCTAAGGAGGATTAATGAAACATTGTGACTACAATTCCATTGTTCTCTTGATTCTCTCTCCTAAGTTTATCCGTGATTCGAGAGCCTTCAATAAAGTATTTCTCGAATTGTTTGATGATGTAGACCTCCTTGAGATATTGTGTATCTCCGGGACGTCCGAAAGCGCTTCGTCGTTTCAAGTCGATCTCCGTGAAGAACTCTATTGACCACTCCTTCGAAGAGCTCTGAATTTAATGTTGTAGCTTTCTCCAATTTGCTTAATTCGTTTTGAAGAGTTTTCTTGATTCCCCTAGAATGTCATGTACCCCCCCCCCCTATTTATAGTCGTAGGGAGTGGAAAAGATTGCAATGATTGGCTAAAGGATGTCCTTTTGACACTTCGCGCATTGTGATTCATTCTTGTATTTGACAGGGACTACCACCTCATTTCGACATGTGGCGTCACTTTGTTGGTTACAGATGACTAGTAACTGTGACACGTGGCATGGGTTTGGGATTCAAGGTGATATGGACCTCCAATTTGAATTTAATTAGATGGACTTATTCATTTTTAAAGCCCAAATTAATCATTCATCCTAAATGAACATGGATTTAATTCAAATTTTGTATGAATTCGAATCTATAGAATTTATGTTTCTACAAATGTCCCATACTTCGAGACTTGTCAACGTGGAGGCTTGCCGATGTTTGGCGAAAGGACTTGAAGTAGTCATGAATGTGTTTTCCTTTTTTTTAGACATGTCAACGTGTAGGCTTGCCGAATTTGACAACGAAAGTTTATGTCTTCATGAGTATGTATTCATTTTGTTGAGATTTCAAAAGTGAGTTTTAGTCATTTTGGAACGACCATAACTTCTAGTTCAGGAGGTGTTTTAGTGATTTATTTACATGAATAGAGATCACGTAGGAATATCTTTACAACGATGGCATGTTTGAAAACTTTTCAGGTCGTATGAGGGAGATATGACTTTCAGAAGTTGGGTTGTTGGGGCAGAGGAAATCCCAAATCTGGATTTGTTAAGGGTGTTTGGGTCTTTTCCTAAATTAATTATTAATTTCGTCTTAAGGGTAATAAAATTGTTGTCTAAGCTTATCCCAATAAGTTTTAACAATTGGAAAATAAGTTAGGGCTTTGAAAGAAAGGAGAAAAGAGGAGAATGGAGAAGAAGACGCAAGAACGCGAAGAATTCATTGTGTGGATTTCGCAGGGTGATCCCTTTAAGGTATATCGGATATTTTGTGTTGGGTTACTTCACCCACACATCATTTTGTTTCAGTTCGGCAAAATTGAGGATTTATTTCATGTTAGGAGATACGTTCTTGAAAGAATATTTGATTTCTTGTTGATTGGATTGTTGGCGGTCATTGTTGATTAGATACTTGTTAATTCGAGTTATTTTGAGTTGAATTCAGTAGTTATTGATAGTACTATGGTAACAATTGTTTAGTGAAAGATGTAGGAAGTTTTGGAGAGTGTAGAGATGGAAAACGAGTTGAAAAATTTGTTTGACGCACCAAGGAAGAGGAAGGCGCAACGCGCCTGCAATGCACCCGAAATTTGACTTACTCAACAAAGTCCTGGCGTGGCATGCCACTAGTGCGCCACAATCCCGACTCAATCAACTTATGCTGGCGCGGCACGCCACCAGTACGCTCGACCCGACGTTTTTCATCCAGTTTTTGTTGTTTAGCCCTTTAAGGTCCTTCCAAGGTACATCCTCCAATGAATTATAATCACTTGAAATGATCTCTAAATACTAGAAATCATCCAGGAACTCAAACTTAACACATTAATCCATAATCCATTAGAGAAAAGTTAATATCAATGTCAAGAAACTTAAGAGTCAAGTCAAAAGCTAAGAAGTACGTTAAAGTTAAGTTATTAAAGGTTTTCAAGAGTCTTATTTAAACATTTTAACTTTGTTTTATGACTCAACTTTCAGGTCAAGAAAGAGTAAAGAGTTGAGTTAAATTCTCAAAAATTATAAGGGAACTATGTATTCTAACAGTTAAGTTTAAATTAAGCAAAGAGTATAAATTTGAGTTCAGCTCTCAAGAGTTATAAGGGAACTAAGTACCTCATATCTTAAACTAAAATGTTTTCAAACTTTTGAGAATTATAGGAAGCTAGACTTTAAACAGAGCCTATGGATAGTTTTAATAGAAGAAAGAGGAAATTATCATTTCCAAAATATCTTTTTAAATCAATGTTTTGAGCCTTATCTCAAATAACAGAATCAGTATGTTTGAAAAAATATAAGAACCAATATATATATATATATATATATATAT
>NC_028640.1:46352895-46365760 GCF_001406875.1 Solanum pennellii | reverse complement strand
TATATATATATATATATATATATTTATATATATATATATATATATTATGTATGTGTGTGTGTGTGTGTGTGTTTGTGTGTGTGTGTTTGTGTGTGTTTGTGTGTGTGTGTGTGTGTGTGTGTATTAGAAGTATATATATATTGGAAGTAGTATTCAGCACTCATGTAGGGATACGAGTTTAGAGTAACTCAAGTCGCCATGTAAACCATGTAGCCATAATTGGTAGAAAAGGATCATACTTTTTAGATGAACCCTTTTTATAGTTTACTAGTGGATTCATTAGGCAGTTCAAGCCTATACTCTGGCAAAGTTAGGATGGTCGGGCATCCTGGGCCGAGTATCTTTATATCATCACTATAGCTTTTAAGTGATGGTTGTCGATTAGAGAATATCCCATAGACGTATTGTATTTTCACATACATCAGTAATTTGTATTTTTACATACACCTCAGATATTATTTGTATACTTTTATACATTCAGAGTTTACAACATTCTTTTAGTTATAATTTCTTTATATTACAATCACTTTTAAGTTGTGTATTAAGATTATGAGTAAGTAGATCGTGATTTTAACAGAGCCAAGGTAAATGTTCTTTCTTACACCTTTTCAAGCCTAAGTGTTGTTTATATTTTTAACTCGCATACTAGTAGATTCGATGTACTAATACCAATTAGCCTGCATCGTTTCATTATACAAACGCAGGTTACCAGGATCAGCACGCAAAGCAGCGTTAGTTCTGTTAGCACTCCACAGTCACTTGGTGAGCCTCCTATCTTTCCGGAGGACATCCCTTTTATTGATTTTCTAGATTAGAGTTCAAAATGCAGTTAATTTACTTGTTTTGACACAAGTGCCATTTTGGCCAACTAAATTTATGAAGTATTTGTTTTTAAATATGCTTATTTCTTGTTAATGTTGAGTTTAGTCTTCCGCAAAGTTAAGTAAGCAAGGCCAAGAGTTTGTTTGGGGCCGGAAATGGTCTCCGAATGCCGGCCACGTCTAGGGTGTAGGTATATATAAAGTCGTTCAACATGACACTGGAAATCCCTCCAGACTCTCAAGGTATTTCACTTTATCAATCTATACTATTGCTATCAAGAATTTAGGTGCCCTTTGTTTGAAGCCATACACAAACCCCACTACAAATTCCTACTAAATATCCAAATTTCTTCATAATCTCACTGTTTTCCAGTTTTTTTCCCTTAAATGTATGTTCTACCGACGGATATAGAAGACAAGTTATAAATAAACTTAATTTTTATTAAGAAAATCACTAATGGGTACTGATCTCTGCCGTATATAAATAACCTTCAATAACAAGTCGCCTTTTGTATTACTACCTTTACTGTCGTTTATAATTATCCTTCAACAAAACCTTGCCTTTTGAATTGGTGACATAATTAGTTAATGTTTTCTGGAAGCCTAATTATGTTAGTTAAGAACATATATAAGGACCCTTACCTAATTAGACTAACCTAAGCTCTCATAATTCACAAACCAAAATTCTCTTCCTTCTCTCTTCTTTCACTCTCTAGTTGAAGAACTCTATTGAAGACCAAGATAGGGGTGGGTTCAAGGGATGAAAAGGGTTGCATTTCTTCATCAATTTGTACGGTATGCTATTCCTTTCATCTGTGGGACATCTTTCCTCAAAAGGTTCCTTCAAATTGACCTATCATGCTATTTTTTTGAGTAATTTATCTATATTATGACTTTGACCTAAGTCTCTTATCTTAACCTTTGAACTAGAGATCGATTGTGATGTAGTGATTCAATTAACCTTGTTTTCATGTTGGTTACTCTTGTGTGATGATATTAGACCCTTATTGGGTTGAGTTAAGTGTTAATGGTAAGACCTTTGATGATGGATTATGAAGAAGGCTTGGTAAGTCTTGTAATACCTACTCTTTACTTCAATTAAGGTTAATTGTGGTTAAGTGATGATGTGGTAACTGAAGTATGTATGATGTAAACATTGATAGGGTAGGTATGATGTTGAATTGAAATGTCTTGACTATGGTTTGTGAGGTGCTGTGTAAGATTTAAATATTATAAGGATGGTGATAACTTACTAATGTGTCTTATCATGATGTCAATATGTTAAAGTACTTAGCTCACTTATATGGATTGTATTGAAAGGACAATACTCGTGGAATTCTTATTGAGCTATGATTATGAGTAATTGTATAAGGGATAGAACCTATGACCTACATTAAGCTATGATTATTAATAAAGGTACAAAAGAAAATTCAAAAAGCGACTCTAACTTAGCACTGAGTAAACTAGAGTGAGGAGTGTCCTTTCCCACATAGGGAAGGTAGGATCACTTATTTACTCTTGAGATTCGAGACTCCAATGCATGCATAATAAGGAGGGTCCCACCTATATCTCCTAGTTCTTGATCTATGTTGCCCCCTATAGCAATATTAGCTAGTGGATCCACGAAGTTGCTATATTCATGTTTTGGTACTACCTTTGTAAGTAGTATGCCTTGTTTTGGTGTAGTATTCGATGACACCGGATTCCACATTAGCTCATGTGGTCTATGTAGGTTAAGGAAAGTTGTTACCAAAAGGTAATATGAACTAAAAGATTGAACTCTAACTAAGATGACCTAAGGGGTTTAGCTTAGTCTAGACTGGGTATGGGACTCTACCTATATATTGCACTAGTTAGCCTTAAGGGAAGTCTTAGGAGGATGTTCTTATGTATGTATATTCTTATAGTTGTAAATGATATGTAAATGATGATCTTACATCTAAATTACACTATGTTATGTTGATTTACTATAATGACCATGTACTTGGTATCTATTGCTAAAGTATGATATTATGTACTCTTAATTTTATTTATGTGAAGTTGGACATTGGTTATTTCTTCTTTTTACTAAGATAAAATGCCTTCAGAACTTATTTTTTGAAAGAACCATTTAGAGATCATTAATTTAGTGATCCATACAACTAAAAATATTAAATAGCTGTGGAATTATTGGTAATCACTAACTAATTCATGATTAAAAGCTCCTTGCAATTTCATCAATTTTCTATTTTTTTTTGGGTGTTATCTATAGCTAAATAATATTATCATGAAATTCTATTATTCAGCTATAAAATTCCATCCATTGGAATTCCCTATTTTCTAGTAGACTAATATACTCTTAGACCAGTAGCTCATAAAGGTTAAATGGCAACTTTAAGATCAATACATACCTCGAAAAAATAAAGATGTGGTTAATTTCATAAATAGTCATATAATTATTATATTCCCACTAAAATCATATAACTATGGAAATTTCATTAAAAAGTAATAAAAATTCCGGCCTAATTAACTAACACAAAATCATTTTGCTGAAAAATCCAACTTTAATTTTTCGCTCTACATAAATAATCTAACATTTATTGGTTTACTCGTTTTTGCTTTTCACTGTGTTTTCATTATACCATTTTATTGACCTTGGAGACAACAATCCAATATTTAGTTACAAAATAATCATAGTTAATCTACATCAGTACTAATCCTAAACTTTAGGCTCTACAACCTACATTGTTTTTATCATACATTTAAGTTATTTTTGTGTGACTTGAATGATCATGGATTGTGATTTATGTGAATAGAGATCCATGACTAACTAGGAATTGGTTCAATTGGCTCAGGGGCATAACCCCGTATCGGCAGCAAAAGAATCCCCTCTTTGAGACATATATTGCTCTAGTCTCATAACCAAGCGAAAAAAGGGGATTCTCTTTAAGCATGGATTCTTCTGTACAAGAATCCACCTTTAATTTGTTATGGGACTAGAGCGAATCTTTCTTGCACTAGGGTCAAATATATGTGCGAATGAGTGTATTCTCTTGCAGCAGATAGAGGGCATGCCTTTGAGGCGATGGATTCAATTCCTAGAATGTCATGTGTCTCTCCTTTACTTAAAACACAACCTATGATGATTCAAGTCGGACAAAACAACTAGATTTCATAATAAAAAGAGCATGTAAACTGTAGAGCCTAAAGTCTATGCTTAGTAATTAAACATTGACGTAGCTTAAGAATGATTATATTAACAAATATTGAATTGTGGTCTAATATGAATCTAACTAAAGAAAGAATAGCTATATAATGAAAACACCATGTCATATAGAAAAGAAAAAAGAGTAAACATGGTTATATATTATTTTTATACATAATAATATTTTACAATATTTCAAGGATACTCCTTATATTCCACATTAAGTATATTTTACAAGGCAAAAGACACCTATAAAGGTATATCTGTTCCTTCAATATGGTGTGTACATTTGACATCATGGGTAACTCATGTGGTGGTTCTGTCGGTTATTAATGGCTCCCATATTCAGACTGTAATGTATTTGACCAGCTTTTCAGTTATACTTCTATATTCAGTCTCATCATGTTCCTCTTGCAATATTTCATGTGTAATCCTTATTGAATGATTTTTCCTGATTTCAAATCAAAAGTACTAAAATCAAAATTTTGAGCATACACACATAAAATGTAATGAAGGGAATGGTTTCCTTGTTCTAGTTTGAACCAATGGAGTCTTCATGGAAAAAGTGAAATTAGGATAATTGTTAGCCTATATATCGAGTTGTTCTAGATCAATCCTATCTTTTGGTGTTATAGTTGTTTGATGGATAAATTTATCTGGTTGGATAGGATATTAGTACAATTATTGGTTACCGTTTTGGTTCATAATTATAGCTTGATCATCTGGTTTTCCTGGTGAGCAGTTTGAAAATCTAAAGAGAAAATTATGATAAACCATTAAAATTAGTCATGTCAGGAGCAAAAATTTTATCAAAAGAATTCCAAACATCATTTAATGAAGTCTCCAAGTATAACTTAGGAGCCACAACATTGTCAAGTTTATTAATATTACAACTTCTTCAAACCGCACTTATATCCCAATCATGATCACCCATTTTAAATCTATATAAAATGATATCGACTTAGATGTAAAAAAATAAAAATGAGCTGATAAAAGAAACTAATAATGTTTTCTGCTCAATTAGAGAGAGAAAAAATGATTCAAAGAGGGGGGTTTCTAATGGAGGAAGTAGATGATCAAAGAAACGTTTAGTGGGTATGACATTATAACTGAAAGGTTAAGATGAAGAAAAGTGAACCAATTTCAAAATATATAGATAAAATTAAAGGCCTATATACCTATCTCGGCGCATCCATATTTAATTTACAGTTAATGCACAATAAATATTTTTTTCTATTTTAGAATGAGTGGGAATAGAAACAAGAGAGATGTCAAAGATTATAATGTGTGCCTTTTGTTTAAGATCATACATCTCATATATTATTGAAAAAACTCGAGAGCACCCCCTAGTCGTATCATGGTGTATTCAATCTAAAATATATCTTACACAAGCCCGTAGAATTCATTCATCAAATTGGCATTAGAAAATATGGAACAATTTAAATATTTCTTTGAAACATAACTCGTAAGGTATTTCATAAGAGCGGAAGTCTTTCTAACATTATTGTCTCAAACCGTCTATGCATGACATGAATAAAAGTCATTGGAGACAGACACATAACGTCTAAAATATAAAAGTAAATGTCATAAAGGTAAATAGATATTGTCCTCGAAGCAATGAGACTCAGAAAGATCTTCAATTTTCTAAATTTTTGATACTCTAGCCTCCAGTAGAAACTCAAAGCTCCAACCCTACATTTGGTTAGAATGTAGGCAATATGCGTTAGTACAAAAGTACTAAGTATGGAAGCTACAATAACATCATAAGAGTATCTCAAATAGTTAGTCAACATAAGACATAATTGTAATTTGATACTTCAACCATTTGTCTTTTATACTCAAGTGAACTACGTCCCAAGCCACCTCCACGTATACTTGTGCAAGTAAAAGGTTGAATCCCTTACTACTACCTAGGCTAAGAACCTCTTTTGTAATTCTTGGTCATATACCTCATTCATACTTAAGTAGAGAACTATACCCCTAGGTCACCTCAAAGCACACTTGTGCAATGCATGTGGGGTATCCCATTCTACTTCACACACTAAGCATATTTTAAAAGTCACCTATTCATGTTTTATTCCCTCTTCAGTGTCACTAAGGACCTAATTTCATATTTAACAAGGAACTATCATCATAAGTCAATATTAACATGGAAGGCAACTATAGCCACTACCCAAGCTAGCCAAACATCATAAGAGGACATTTCATAAGTAGCTTCAATTCATACTTGTGTCATGTATGAATGACATACCATTCTTCCATTCACGCTAAATATTAATTTAGGATAGCTTACTTAATGCTAACTATCTTTCATACTAGTCTATCAAGAATAGCATACTATCATACTAGACATAACTATTATTGAAAACATAATATCATGAGATCCAACTATCATAGGAAGGTAATAAAAATACCCACCTAGCCTCCATGCATCCACTCATCAATAAGTACTTTATCCGTAGGGTATTATAATTCGCCTAAGCTACCATGTGTAATCTAATACAACCTATTCTATGAATTGCACCTTTAATGCAAGCCAAACTACCATTAGGATTGTATAAGTCATCTATCCTAAAACTACCATGAAATAGTTTTGGCCTAATTCCAAGATACCATGGGAATCACCATCCCCAATCTTCCGTGAGATTTACTATCATAAGTTACAACGAGATTTACTATCTCAATTTACCATGAGACTTACCATTTCAACCTTCCAACCTTGGTCTTATAACTTTCTTTGATTCATTTTAGGTTATTAGGTAAACCTAGAATCCTTCTATGTGAGAGAATTTGCTTCTCTTAGCTTGTTCATATCTAAGTGTATAAGAGAAAGAGAATACTTGATCAAGATCACACAAATTTAATATGTGATATCACACAAATTGGTATTTTGGGGTAAAGTCAATATGAGGAGATATGTATTGATTATTATCTTTCTCTTATACACTAATCTATGAACAAGCTAGGAGAAGCATGTTTTCTCATATAGAAGGATTCTAGGTTGACATAATAACCTAAAATGAATCAAAGAAAGTTATATTGTAATAGCTTTATGTTGAGACTTGTGTTTCCTTCATGTAAAGCTTGGCTTATTAAAATAAGACCAAGGTTGGAAGCTTGAGATCGTAAGTCTCATGGTAGCTTTAGATAGTAAATCTCATAGTAGCTTGAGATTGTAAATCTCATGGAAACTAGGGGATGGTGATTCCCATGGTAGCTTGGGATTGATAAATGAACTCTCCTAAAGATAGCTTGAATTAGCATGATTATATTGCCTTACAATAACATGACTTGGTTAGGCCAAAATCATTTCATTGTAGCTTTAGGATAGATTACTTATACTCTCCTAATGGTAGCTTGGCTTGCATGCAAGGTGCAATTCATCCAATAAGTTGAGTTATATTACTCATGGAAGCTTAGGGTTGAGGATTTATACTCCCATATGGATAGATTACATCTTGATGAGTGGGTGCATGGTTGGTAGGTGGGTATACTTAAAACCTTCCTATGATAGCTTTGATCGCATGATATGATGTTTTCCATGGTAATTAGGTCAAGTATGATAGTATGATATTGTTGATAGACTAGTATGAAAGATAGTTAACATTGATTAAGATAGCCTATATGAGTACTTAGTGTGAATTATAGAATGGGATGTCATTCATACATGACACAAGGATGACCTGAAGCTACTTATGAAATATCCTCTTTTGAAGCATGCCTACCTTGGGTAGTGGGTATAGTTTCCTTCCATTTTAAGATTGACTTAAGATTATAGTTGCTTTTTGAATATTAAAGTAGGCCCTTAGTGAAACTTCTAAGTGGGTAACACGTGAATAGGGTGACTTCATGATATGATTAGTGTGTGAGGATGAATGGGATGCCCCACATGTATTGGACAAGTGTGCCTTGAGGTTTCCTAGGGTATAGTGCTCTACTTAAGTATGAAGGTGGGATATCACCATGAATAACGAAAGAGAGGTATTTAGCTTAGGTAGTAGTATGGTATACTACCTTAGCCTTGCACTGTATACTTAACAGTGGCTTGGGACGTAGTTCACTTGAGTGTACATGACAAATTGTTGAAGTATGAAATTATGATTATGTCTTACGTTGACTTTTTATGATATGCTTCTTATGTTATTACCTCTTATGCTTATGTGTTATGTTGTCTAACAATATGAGATGCTCCTATAATGTTATGTTAGCTTTCATACTTAGAACCTTTGTACTAACGCATATTGCCGACATTCTAACCAAATGTAGGATTGGATCTTTGAGTTTCTCTTTGAGGGTAAAGTATCAAGAATTTATAAGATTGAAGATCTTTGTGAGTCTTTGAGGACAATATCCATTTACATTCATACTATTTACATTTATGGTTTAGACTTTATATGGGTTGTGTCCCATGACTTTATTCATTTCATTCATAGATGGTTTGAGACAATAATGTTAGAAAGACTTCCTCTTTTATGAAATACTTTTTCGAGTTATGTTTTAAATTCGTCCATATTTTCTAATGAATGTGATGAATGAATGCTAAGGGCTTGTATAAGATCTCTTCGAAATCGAATATACCATGTTACTACTAGGGGTGCTCTCGAGTCATTACAATATGATATGAGATGTTTGATATTAAACAAAATGTACGCGTTACTATCCTTGACTTCTCTTTTGTTACTAATCCCACTCATTTTAAAGTAGAAAAAAATATTTATTGTGCATAAACTATAAAGTAAATGTGGATGCGCCAGGTAGGTAAATAGACATTTAATTTTCTCAGTATATTTTCGAAATTAATTCACTTCTCTTCATCTCAACCTTTTAGTTATAATGTCATACCCACTAAACGTTTTCTTTGATCATCTACTTCCTCCATTAGAAAACCCCTCTTTGGATCATTTTTCTCTCTCTCTAGTTCAATAGAAAACATCATTAGAGTCTCTTATAAGCTCATCTCGTTTTTACATTTAACTAGATATCATTTTATATAGATTTAAAATGAATGATCATGACTGGGATATAGGTGCGGTCGTAAGAAGTTAAAATATTAATAAACCTGACAATGTTTTAGCTCCGAAGTTATACTTGGACTTCTTTAAATGTGTTTGGAATTCTTTTGATGACTTTTTTGCTCCTGACATGACTAATTTTAATGGTTTATCTGAAATATTCTATTTAGAATTTGATAACAGCTCACTAGGAAAAACCAGATGATCAAGTCATAATCATGAAACAAAATGGTAATCAACAGTTGTAATTACATCCCATTCAACCATCTCAATTTATCCAAAAAACCTCTTTTCCTCATTCAACAACAACAGTAGTGTGTGTTCCACCAACAACTACAACAACAAAAGAATGGATTGAACTATAACAACTTGATATAGGGGCTAACAATTATTCTATATTTAATTTTTTCCATGGAAACTCCTTTGATTCAAACTAGAACAAGGTATCAATTCACTGCGTTACATTTTATGTGTGTATATTAAAATTTTTTACTTTAGTACTTCTGATTTGAAATTAGAAAAAATCATTCAATAAGGTTTACGCATGAATTATTGCATATGACGCAAAATTTTGATTTTAGCTTTTTTGTTTGAAAGAGGAAAAATCATAGTTCTTTGAGACATATATTTCTCCAGTCCCGTAACCAAGTGAAAAAGGGGATTCTCTTCAAGAATGAATTCTTCTGCTCATGAATCCTTCTTTGCTTTGTTACGGGACTAGAGCAATATATTCTTGCGCTAGGGTCTAATATATGTGTAAAAGAGAGTATTCTCTTGCAACGGATACGGGGCAATACCTTGAGCCTATTGATTCAATTTCTAAAAAGTCATGTCTCTCTCCTTCAATTAAAACACAACCTATGATGATTCAAGTAAAACAAAATCAACTATACTTCATGATAAAAAGAACATGTACGGTGCAGAGCGTAAACTCTGCAATTAGTATTTAAACATTGATATAGCTTAAGAATGATTAATTAACATAAGATTAACTTTTAGTATAATCTCAATCTAACCAAAGAAAACATGACTATATAATGAAAACACCATCCAAATTAGTAGAAAAGAAAAAAGTGTAAACATGGAGTTATATTATTTTGGCAAAAGGGTCTAGTGAACCCTTGTACTTGTGTCAGTTTATATTGTGAACTCTTCTACTTATACATTTGTCATATTGACCCCTGAGCCCATCTACACTCAACATTTTAAAAACGTTTTCTGACTTGGCCTCCTATGTGGCAGATACAACCACGGGGCGTGCGATATACACACCTAAGGAGGGTGAAATGTGGTTAAAAGGGTCTAATAGCCACAATAGGGTTTTATAAAGTCTTCTTTCCCATTCACATTTAACACTATTATTGAAAAATTTGAGATATTTCTTGCCTCTTTTTTTATCTTCTTTCTCCAAATTTCTTGTGCATTTATTTCATCATTTTGATCCTCTTTTATTTCTATGCATTTCCAGTTAATTGTTTGCTTCTTTTTGTGGGTAATCCTATTGTAGTTTTCTACATCATCACGAAAGTTGTTTTTCTTAGAATCCTATCATCATGAAACTTGTAATTGAGAGCATATAAATAGAATTCCGAAAAAATTTCAAGAAAATTAGTATAATCAATTAAAAACCCAAAAATTAAACAGAGAGATAAATAGAAGATGAAATCTAGACTAAACAACATACAAATACAAAAATAAGTCACAAAATTCATATACATAAACTAAAAATGAAATAAAATCAACAAAAATACTCAAGCAATTTTGTGGGAACGAAGAAAACAATGAGAAAGAAAAAATGTAGGTATAGATAGCCTCACATAGATAGATGTCTACGACGATGTTAACACACATTTGGTTTTTTTGTTTTTCGATGAACACAAAGATGAATTCCTTGATTGGTTCTTGTGTTTTTTGTTCAATGAAAAGTGTAGAAAATGTTGCTGAAAAGAGTGTAAGGAAGATGAAAGAGAAATAAAATAAGATTGTGTGGAAAGTGGTGGGTTTGGTGACAAAAGGTAAATAAAAATCATAAATGTATTGATTAAATATTATAAAAATGTCAAGATGACATGAAGTGGTATATATATACACGTGTCATTTTATAATTATTTTTAAGTGGTACACTCACAATTAAAGGGTAAAAAAGGTGTTTAATATGTTGAGTTTAGATAGGTTCAAGGATCCAGATGACAAATGAGTAAGTAGAAGGGTTCACAATACAAACTTATACAAGTACAAGGGTCCACCATACAATTTTACCTAGTATATTTACATGTAATATTATTCTATAATCTTTTCATTATAATCCTTATATTCCCATATTAAGTGTAATGCTTAAGGAAAAGCACACCTATTAAGAATAATATTTAAGAGCATAGGGTAAATCACAATTTCAACTATTACCCTTTGTGATATTATAAATACTAGTTTCTGGACACGTGTTTTGCACATGTGTTCCTAGATATGTTAGAATGATTAAAATGCAATGAAAACATATAGTGTGTAAACAACATGCAATGAATAATATAATACAAAAATTATAAATAAATCTTTAATAATATAACCATAAAACACCAATGAGGGGCACATTTTGATGTTCCAAACTAATTCTTTTTAAGCAACCTTCTATAACTTTTAAACTTTGGTTAATAGTTAGCAAACTTTAGATAAAGTCATAAATGGCTAATTTGAGCTCAAACAAGTATTTAGACTTATGACTTCATAGAAAACTAAATTAAGATGTCTAATAGAGACGAAAAAAACACAATTAAATAGAGAAGGAAAAAAATACAATGTATACATTCTTCATAAGATGTTGATACATAACAATGTAGATCAAAAAATAAATACAAAATTAGTACATAATATTTCGTGTAATTATTGACTCTTTCTCCCACGCACCTCAATTGTGTGGATTCACGGAACGTGCCACGTTAGACAAAAGATGCACAAAACAAAAAAAATAAGTCAAAGGGGGTAATCTCTGAAATTTCATTAATACTTCAGGGGGTACTTGTACATTATCCATAAATATAACTTTGTAAGTGTTGAATTGATCTCCTAGAAGATAGAAAACTTCAATATGTGAAAACCCATACATGGAAAAAATTTCAAACACCTATTTAGAACTTTGAAAAATTCAACTATTTTTGACAATGAAAAAGGCTTCAAAAATTCACTTAATGTGGAATAGAATTAGTATGATTCACACACCTTATATACTTAACAAATTACATTCCAAAAAAATGTAAGTGTTTTTAAATATTAACTTCTAAAGTACATTTTGATTTATTCATGAAAATATGCATAAATATGGGTCGATCTATTTTTCATCCAATCCAATGGTTATCTAGTTCATTTTTTAAAATATATTTTTTGGGGTAAGAAAGATGAAATGGGGGATAGTATTACACTGTGGAGATTTAATCTACACCCGGTGAAAATTTATATAGACAATCAATTCAGCTACTAAGATTCTCTTATAGGAATATTGGACATAGGATGAGAAATCAAAAGAAAAAGAAAAAACATAGTTCTTGGAATTAAAGGCATTATTATTTTCGTATATATTCACAAACTACAATATTACTACTCACAGCATTTGTATTTATTGCTTTTCTGAGTAAAGGATTATTCAAATTTAAGAAGCAAAAAGATTTTGGGTGTGTTTGGTATGAAGAAAAACATTTTCCTGAAAATATTTTCTAATTTTATCATATTTGGTTGACTCATATGTTTTGGAAACATAAGCAAATGATTTTCCAAAACTCTCTTCCAACATCCGCCAAACCCACCCCACCCTAGCATCCCCAACCCACCCCCTACCAACACTCCACACACCATACCAG
>NC_028640.1:46302285-46352523 GCF_001406875.1 Solanum pennellii | reverse complement strand
CACACACACACACACCAACGAAAAAAATTTAATTTTTTTTTAAAAAAATCAACTTCAAAAATTATTTTTTACTCTAATAAAAAGTAAAAGATATCAAAAACATATTTCACTCAAAAATCAACACTAAAATATATTTCCGGAAAATATTTTCTACTCACCAACCAAACATTAAAAAGTAATAAAATATCTACTTATTTCAAGTTAAACATTTTCTACGAACATTTTCCAGGAAAAACATTTTCCTTTATACCAAACACAACCTTAGAGTAAGTTTCTATTGCTATAAGTTACTGTCTACAAAAAGATGATTAACTTTTTTTTATGTTGGATTCATGCAACAAAAACAACTCTTAAAATGAGATAATCCTAAACCTAGATATAACATTATTCAGAGGATTTTTTTTTTCGCCAAGAAATTTCACCTAAGAAATCAAAGTTTAAAATAAATCTCCTTGACCCATATATAATAAAAGGATAGGAGAGGTTGTACCTTTATTTCTAAAGAATATTTATATTGCTAATTTTATGATTCTATAAATTGTGTTGATATGTACGTTAAATTCATTAATAAACTATAATATTTCAAGAAAAGACCATATTGGAAAGAAAGGTTGTCCTTAAGAAGGATTTTTTTTTAATATTTTGATTATTTTTTCATGATTGAGATGTTTCATCACAAAGGAAGGTTCATTGAAAAATGTAATTCAACACATAAAAAACATATTTAGATTTAAAGAGAGTCTTTTGCGTAATTCCTTAATTATTTATTCTTCTTAGTGAATTCGTGTAGTGAGATCAACATCCATCTTAGTTATGGAGGTGAATCCAGAATATTCAATTTATGGTGTTATGAAATTCTAAAAAGGTAACTCGTTTGATTTTTAAAAGGTCACCTTTTGTAGAATCCAAATTTATAAACTCAAGATTTGGGATCCGCCTCTTTGTAAACATAATCTTTCATGTAGGGAAGAAAGTTGTGAAGTCTTAAGAAGAAATAACAAAGATGGATGTTGATGTTGCTATGGGAATTCACATGGAAGAAGAAATGATTACATAAATCCTCAACAAGCGCTCTTTCGATACAAATGTGTTATGAAGTCCTTGATTACACTGATCGACGAACCTAAATTTATAATGAAGCATCTCAATCATGCCAAGAATAACCAAAAATCTAAAAGAAAAAGTTTTCTTAATGAGAACCATTCGTTCCAATATGGTCATTTAGAATTGCTTTCAAAAATTCATGCACCCATCACTGAAATCAAAATAAAAATAGTTCAAGTTAAATAAAATAACTGATCTTCTTGATAAAAACATGAAGAGTGTATAGTCTTAAGCTTAGGATTTATGTTGAAACATTGATGTAGCATAATATTAATTATATTACTATACGCTTGGATTGTAGAGTCTAATATCAAACTAACTAATGAAACCATGAGCATATAGAGAAAACACCATCTCAAGTATAAAAAGCAAAAGGATTAAACAAAAAGAATTATATGATTATTAAATGTAATATTATTTTTTAATCTTTTCATGATACTCCCTATATTCCTAAGAAGTGTAATTTGTGAGTCAATGCACACCTATTAAGAAAATGTTTAAGAACATAATATAAATCATAATTTCCATTAGTATCCTTGGACATTAGAAATATAAATTTGTAAGTAGTGAACTCATCTCCTAGAAAATATATAAGTAAAGAAAAAATATGAAAAAATATTTCAAAAATCTATCTTGAAATTTGAATAATTCAAATATTTTATACACTGAAAAGAGATTAAAAAATTGAGTTAACGTGAAATAAAATGTGTTCATGTTTCACGTTCTTGAATCAAACCACATTCATTTTCCAAAAAAAAAAAATTTAAGTTTTTTTGAATATGAAATTCTAAAGTAGATTTTGATTTGTACATGTAAATGTGTATAAATATGGGTCAATCGATTTTTAACCCAATCCATTGATCACCTAGTTCCTTTTTTATTTTTTACTTTAAGGGTAAGGGAAGATAAAATTGGGGGAGGCGCTAACATAATGTGTTGGCATTTAAGACATTTGTTCATCATATATTCACAAATTAAAATATTACTACACCAAGCATTTGTATGTTTTTGCTCTTGTGGGTAGAAGAATATTAAAAAGAAGCAGAGAGATATAGAGTAAGCTACTTTTGTATTTTTTTTTATGATGTATTCATGCGACAATAACAACTTTAAAAATGAGTTAATTCTGACATTATTCAAAGGCAATACTTTTTGCCAAGAAACTCTAACATAAGAAAGAATACTTTAAAATAAATATTCTTAAACCATATATTATTAAGGATAGAAGAGATGGTACCATTATTTCTAAAGCCATCATATGCAGTAGAGCAAGAAAACATGTCATTGTTGATGAAATTCAGACTAGATTTAATATTCCTCCAATAGCATTCGAGGAACCTTCTCGTACCTATATATCATAAAAACATATTTTTCAATTATAATTTAATTCTTTTTATTCAAGCTTAACATAGATTACCATTAACATTTTCAATCCCATGTCACCATAGCAGGATAACGCATATCAGGCAAACCCAAACGCTAGGCTTATATAGAATTCGTTCATTAAGAGGCTTAAAAAATACTTTCATAAAATAAATCAAAGCTAATATAAATGAATTTCACATAAACATATCAGTTGGATTATCTAGATTTGTGTTACGGTCATACAAGATGAAAAACATTGTTTCACTTCTATACAGGTGAAGGGTAAAATAATCTATGAGAAGTTGAAATGAAAACAATGATTACAGATAGTGTGATTACCTTCTATTATTTCTTAAGATATAGTTGATTTAAAAATAAAAAATTTACAAAAGATGAATAAATACACCTTTGTGGAATTGAAAGACTAGATCTTATCCCTGTTACTCAATAATAAATTTAGCATCTTTTTTTATGTCAAAAGGGCTTTCTTGAATCTAAGGAGAAAATTAGAATTTAGAGATTTTAATTTCATCTTTAACACAAAACATTGAATATGGAAGGTATAGTGTAAAATGTGATGAGACTTGTATAACACAACTATATATATAAAATAAAAATGAGACTTAAGGGTTTCTTTAAGATTTTCTACTAACTTTGCTAAAAAGGACATTTTCAAAACTCAAATTGCAAACTAGTTCCAAGTCTTACTTTATTGGTGCAAAAGACACTATTTATCATTTAAAGTTAAAAAATTGTGAATATTTATACCTAGTTCTTAAATAATATTGAATATTTTCTTCCATCAGAATCTTACACGATTTTAAATAAAGTAAATAAATTTATTCCCTTCCAAAATCTCGATTTTTCATCTTCACACCACCTTCTTCAGAAAAAAATTTAGGTCATTCATCAAAAAAATTACAGTCCAATGATATAATAATTCTTGAGTTCATCTATTATATTATTGTTAGTTCTCAACCATTGTTATTCAATTCATTCATTGTTATTTTTAATTAATTTTTTAATTGTTGTAAAAGCTAAAGAACTTTACCAACAATCATCGACTACCCTCTTTGTTGATGATGGATTATGAACAAGTATATATATATTATAGATTTATTTGTGTCAATTATCGTCAAATATATTAAATTTCATAATTAATTAATTCTTTAGTCATGAGTAAACACACACACACACGCACACATACACACACACAAACACACACACACAAACACACAAAAGATAGACTACTATTTGCCAATAAATAATTAAATTACAACAAATCACTTAATATTATTTAAACTAATAGTGTATACTAAATTATATGAGAGTCTCTTTATTTTTCCTTTGTTGGTAAAAACAAATATCATATTAATAAGACTTAATATTCATCATTACATGGATTGTTGTGAAATTGTTATTTAGTATGTGGATAGAGGTGTAATATAGTACATGTTAAAAAAGACTCGAGTAGCAGATTACCTTGTTAGCCTAAAAAAATAGTTCCCTCCTTGTTTGCTTTTTTATTTTTGGACATAAACAAAGGTTGAACTACCTAGTGCATAAGATAAATGATTGTTGATAGATTACACCACCTACTTAGCTAGAGCACAAGTCACTTGGTTCTCCACTTGATATCTTCTCTTGCTAGTCGATTCCCTAGCTTCAAAAGTAGTGCCCTGCAATCATTTAAGATGTTAGATAGTGCATGACAATCATTTTTTTAATAATGTGTAATTTCCTTAATATCTATATTAATTTATAATGGCATCAACATTTTATCTAGTGCGATTTTAGCTCCTAAAATAGGCCACATAGCTTGTTTGGATCGTTGTACCTTTGATGATATTCCCCATGAATCTAGATATCCAATTCCCTTTTGTATCACGAATGACTCCTCATATGCCTCATTTTCCTGATTCTATTTTGAATGATTCGTTTGAGTTTAGTTCAAATCCAATAGATGGTGGTTTCCATTTAACAAGATTAGTCTTATATTTTGTTGCTATGCTTATTTTTTTGTAGGAAAAGTGATATTAGAATGGGACAATGATCCTAATGCCTATGAGGTAGGTGGGTACTTGTGCATCTCGACCACAACAAAAACACTTCACATTTTCTGAAAATTTGTATAGTTTTTCAAAATAAGACTTTTAGTGTATTTTTTACAGCATAGTTTTACCACCCCTATTTCACATTTAAATTGCTAGTTTTAAGTTTGAAGACCAAGTCCATCCAGCATATACTACAAGTATGGGACGGTACATCAGTCTCACTTTCGAAAATATGTTAACCAACTTGTGAGCAAAAGTATCAAGAAGTTTCTCCGCAACCCCATCAAGGACAAAAGCAGTCTTCGCACCGATGTCTTTGACCTTTATGTGTATCTTCAACCTATGTATGCGTAAAACATCGTTAGAGTTCCTTTTAATGTATGTTGTGGCTACAATGTTAGTTGCTTTCTTACCTACGATATGTAAAAATGAAGGTCTGTGTTAAAAGGCGTCGCTCCACATATAAGTTGTAACGCTAGAGTGTTTGTGTTGTTTGGGTTGCAATTTAGTTTAATGTAGGGGTTCTTAAAGGTAAGGATATTTTTGGGAATGTTTTAAATTAAAAGGGTTTTCTTGATGGTGGTGGCGCCACTCAGGCGGCACTAAGGTTTTCCTATATATATATAGTAGTTCTTGGGAACGTGCATTGCACGTTTTTCCCATATAATTATATAAAATTTAATTATTATATAGAAAATGTTGAAATTAAAAAAATTACTTTTATCCATTTATATTTTATTCATTCAATAAAATTCATAGTAATCGAATAGTACATTGACCATCAAGCAAAAAATATGGAAAACTAATTAAGATACTATAGATTCTAATAATATGAATATATCTATATGAAATATCCTTAATAATATCTCATTAGCCTCCATAACAAATTTCCTAATGAGCAAAAATCGACTGCAAGCAAAATAAATAAATGAAAAATGTGATTTGTATTAATGAAACATTGTGACTACAATTCCGTTGTTCTCTTGATTCTCTCTTCTAAGTTTCTCCGTGATTCTAGAGCATTCAATAAAGTATTTCTCGAATTGTTTGATGATGTAGACCTCCCTGAGATATTGTGTATCTCTAGGATGTCCGAAAGTGCTTTGTCGTTTCAAGTCGATCTCCGTGAAGAACTCTGTTCACCACTCTTTCAAAGAGCTGTGAGCTTGATGTTGTAGCTTTCTCCAATTTGCTTAATTCTTTTTGAAGAGTTTTCTTGATTCCCCTAGAATGTCATGTATATCCCCTATTTATTGTTGTAGTGGGTGGACAAGGTTGCATATGATTGGCTAAAGAATGTCATTTGGACACTTCGCTCATTGTGATTCATTCTTGTGTTTGACAGGGACTACCACTTCATTTTGACATGTGGCGTCACTTTGTTGGTTACGGATGACTAGTAAATGTGCCATGTGGCATGGGTTTGAGCTTCAAGGTGAAATGGACCTTCCAAATGAAAATGGATTTAATTCAAATTTTGTATGAATTTGAATCAATAGAATTTATGTGTCTACAATTCCCCTTACTTCGAGACTTGTCAACGTAAAGGCTTGCCGATGTTTGGCGACAAGACTTGAAGTAGTCATGAATGTGTTTTCCTTTTTTTTGAGACTTTCCAACGTGTAGGCTTGCCGAATTTGACAACGAGAGTTTATGTCTTCATGAATAGGTATTCATTTTTTGGAGACTTCTCTACGTGTAGGCTTGCCGAATATGACATTTAAAGTTGAAGTCTTCATGAATTCATCGTTGAGACTTCAAGAGTAGTTGTTTCTTGTTTTCATATTTTAACTGGGCCACCAACAATAAATTTCTTGTAGTAGCGTCAAGTATTTTTTTCTATAAAAAACTTCTTGCTCGACAACCACATGGACCTTCTATATCGATTTAAAAAAGATAGGTCTAGTGGGTAGTAGCACTTGCTAATTTCCTTGTTGATCACCCTCTTCCAGGAAAATGGTAAACTTTAAATGAATTGCCTGATGAATATGCTTTTTTTACTGAAGAGTTGTCGACATGGAAAATGTTCTTTGGTGGATCTGCACGGAGATGGAGGAGGGGCAGCAGTGGTGTTGATACCTGTAGAACAAATAATTTTACCATTCTCATTTGTTCTAGGTGAAACACGTTTCAACAATGCTGCCGAATACAAAGATTTGATTGTGGGCCTTGAAATTGCATTGACCGAATTTATACAATTTATGTTTCTACACAACCATATCAGCAAGAAAATTATAAAAAAAAAAAATATTATAAAAGTACGTACAAAAATGAATATAAAGGTCATAAATTAGTAATTTTAGCACTAGTAAAAATAGACTTATAACTTTCATAATTTCATAGAAGATTAAATTAAAGAAGTATAAATCGGTAAAGAATACAAAAAAATAAAACAAATAAGAACAAATACAATATTCATATTCTTCTTAGACTGTAATTATTACAATATTTCTACTAAAATGAAATACATAAGGAATTGATTTTTTGATGATACCTCCTCTCCTTTAACCAATCAAAATTCAAAAGTCTTAATAATGATCCAAGTGCTTAACTCCTAATGAAAGATACATCGCATATAAAATTTAAAATAATTGAAAATCCAAAAAGAGCAAGAAAAAGTTAAATTATTTTTTGACAACATAGATATGTCCGTCAGTTGGACTTCCTAAATGCTAATAGTTAAAATTTATATTTATCACCAAAATTTTTTACAAATGTAAAATACTAAAAAGAAATTCTAAAGGTTGAATATTTGTGGAATATGAAAACAAATCCACCACATTGAATTGAATGAACTAATGAGTGAGAATGTATTCAATTTTAACGAAATATTATTAATATATAGGTAAATTTACATTTTAATACCAATAATCAAAAGATTATTGTTTAATTAAATACACAAATGACGATTCAACCTATAAAAGATAATTTGTAATTCAACTTTTTTTATCATCCGAATTATAGTATATATATATATATATATATATATACATATATATATCTATATGTATATATGTATGTATATATATATGCCATAATGTAGAAGACTAAGTAATTTTCTTATTCGAAGGGTCTATGTATACTCGATATGAATATATTATGTGTAAGGGTTAGGTCTTATTAAACCTCATGAAGTAGTATAGCCTAAAAGTTATAAATTTTCTAGGTTTTTAACCTATGAATGTAATGATGAATGCTAAGAGGCTAGTCTTAGTCGTCTCACAGGATGACGACGCCGTTACATCTAGGCGGTGATCCCCCGTTGTGATAACCTTGGTATTTGATCTACGTTGAATATCCCTAGAAATGGTGTCTCATTAAACCACGTCTATGTAGATTCTTAGTCATATTTATAAAGAGTGTCATACTTATTAATGAGAGACTATGTGATTCTAAGAAACTCTCATCTTCTTGTAATCCTATGTGGTGCCTCTAGAGTATTGTTATGTGATTTCACCTAAACCTAATATTGGAGATAATGATAATAAAGCTCCTCCACAAGACAACCAATTACCTTTACTTGAAGAAGTTGCTATAGGTGATCACCTTCCGGTTGTTCCTCCACCGATGACCGATAGAGAAATAGGGGCGACTTTTGTCAACTTGGCTTAAGCAATGACCTCTAAAGCCAATGCTGTAACTTATCAAATCCAATCCATGACGGCTCAAGTGAATAGGGAGGGTTGACCCCGAATGCCTCATAATGTCAACAACATAGCATCTCGGTTGAGAGACTTTACTAGAATGAATCCACCTATGTTTTTTGGTTCCAAAGCGGATGAAGACCATTAAGATTTCCTCGACAAGGTCCATAAGATTCTCTATGTTAAGGGTGTTACCTCGATAGATAAAGACAAGTTAATGTCCTACCAACTCAAAGATATGGCCCAAAATTGGTACGTGCAATGGAGGGATAATAGGGCCTAAGAGGTGGTCCGGTGACTAGGGGATCTTCAAGAACGCTTACCTTGATCGGTTCTTTCCTAGAGAGTTGAGGGAAGCTAAGGTGGAAGAATTCATTAACCTTTGTCAAGGAGGTATAAGTGTAATGGACTATTCCCTAAAATTCTCTAAATTTTCCAAGTATGCTCCATCCTTGGTGTATAACCCAAGGGATAAGATGAGTCATTTTTTTACGAGGGTGTCTGAAGATTTAGTTAAAGAATGTTGTTCGTATATGCTTCACGATAATATGAATATCTCTCATCTTATGGTTCATGCTCAACAAGTGGAAGAAAGTAGGCAAAGGAGGAAGAGTGAGGAGTCAAAAAAGGCAAGGTCTTATGAAGGTGGTTCCTCAAAGGGTAGGCTTGACATTTAAGACAAGCCTAGCTTCAAGAAGAAGTTTTTTAATCAAATTCTTTTCAAATTTCCCAAGGCTCGTAATTATAGGGTGTCTAACCCTAAGTATTAAAAGGGAAATGGTACTAGATCACGAGAAATGAGGCAACTTGTGGAAAGTGCAGCAAAAAGCATTATGGTGATTTCCTTGTTGGGACGGACAATTGCTTTGGGTGTTGCAAGAGGGGCCACAAGGTTATAGATTGCCCTAATTTGAAGGGGTAAGACAAAGGAAGCGGGCAAGCTCAAGCTAGTGGTTCTAATGTGTATGCTCCAAAAAAGAATCGCTTTTATGATCTTCACTCTAAGGTGAAAAAGGGTTCTCCCGATGTGGTGACCGATATGTTACAAGTCTACTGTATTGATGTGTATGCCTTACTTCATCCTGGTGCTAAATTATCTTTTTTTACTCCCTTAATACCTTAGAAGTTTGATATTTTGCCTGATGTCCTAAAAGATCCTATTATAATAACTACTTTGGTAGGTGATGCGACGGTTGCAAAGAGGGTATATAGAAATTATCCTTTGAAATTTCCAATAGAGTTATTCATGTTGAATTAGTAGAACATGATATAGTTGATTTTGATGTCATTTTGGGGATGGATTGGTTGCATGATTGTTTTGCTTCTATTGATTGTAGAACAAGAATTGTCAAGTTTAGTTTTCCAAATGAACACGTCTTACAATGGAAGAGGGGAAATTCTACTCCTAGAGGTTGTATCATCTGTCGTCTTAATGAATGTAAAATGATCTCCGAAGGGTGTTTATACCATATTGTAAGAGAAAGTTTTAGACTCCAAAAATCCTCCCATTGAGTAAGTCCTCGAAGTGAGGGAACTTACAGAGGTCTATCCTAATGATCTACCCGGAGGTCCTCCCGAATGGAAAATTGATTTTGGTATTGACTTGGTACACAATACCAAACCCATTTCAATTCATCCTTATCGGATGGCTCCTGCCAAATTGAAAGAGTTGAAGTCTCAACTCAAGGACTTGCTAGACAAGGGTTTCATTAGACCTAGTATTTCTCCATTGGGTGCACCAGTATTGTTTGTGAACAAAAAGGATGTGTCCCTTAGCATGTGCATTGACTATCGCCAACTCAATAAGTCATTATCAAGAATAAGTACTCTCTTCCTCGGATTGACGACTTTTTTGATCAACTCCTAGGGCAAGCTACTTTTCTAAGATTGACTTAAGATCGGGCTTTCACCAACATAGGTTGAGAGGTGAGGATATACCAAAAATGGCATTTCAAACTAGATATTGTCACTCTGAGTTCCTAGTAATGTCCTTTGATTTCACCAAAGCCCAGTGGCATTTATGGACCTATTGAATAGGGTGTTTTGAAGATAGCTATATTCACTTGTCATTGTCTTCATTGACGACATCTTGGTATATTCGTAAAATGAGGGTGAACACATGGACCATTTTTTACAGTTGTTTTGAAAGGGCTTAAGGAACTTCAACTATTTACCAAGTATAGCAAATGTCAGTTTTGGTTGACGTAGGTGGCATTTATTGTTCATATCATCTCTAGTGAGGGAGTTGAGGTTGATCCAAGAGAAAAGGAGATGATGAAAAATTGGCCTAGACCATTGACTCCGACCGACATTAGGAGTTTCTTGGGTCTAGCGGGTTATTATAAGAGGTTTGTGGACGGTTTTACATCCATTGCTTCTCCCTTGACTACATTGACCCAAAAGAGTGTGAAAGAATCTTCCAAATTTTGAAGGATAGGCTTACTTCTGCTCCGGTATTGACCCTACTAGAGGGTACTAAGTGTTTAGTGGTATATGCTGATGCTTCTCGAGTGGGCTTGGAGTGTGTTCTTATACAACATGGGAAAGTAGTAGTTTATGCCTTTAGACAACATAAGGTGCTTGAGAAGAATTATCCAACCTATGATCTTGAGTTAGTGGTCGTGGTATGTACCTTTAAAATATGGAGACATTTACTTGTATGGTGTTCATTTTGATGTATATACCTACTATAAGAATCTACAATATGCATTTAGTCAAAATGAATTAAATCTCCGACAAAGAAGATGATTGAAATTGTGGAAAGATTATGACATGAGTGTCCTCTATCACCTAGGCAAGGACAATGTGGTTGCGGATGCTCTAAGTCGTATGACCATGGGTAGTATGTCTCACGTGGAAGAAGTCGATAAAGACCTAGTGAAAGATGTTCACAGGTTTTCTTGTTTGGGTGTTAGGTTAGAAGATTCCCCAAATGGTGGTTTTATGGATCATCATAACTCAGAATCGTCTTGGTGGTTAAGGTAAAGTATAAACAACATCTTGATCAATCATTGATGGAGTTGAAGGAATCGGTTCTTGGTTAGCTAAATTAGTGATTCTCCTTAAGGGGATGGTGTTTTGAGGTACTAAGAAGGGTTGTGTGTTCCCAATGTAGATAATTTGAAGAACCGTATCCTTGAGGAAGCTCATGGTTCCCATTATTCCATCAATCCGGGTTCTACAAAGAGGTATCATGACCTTAGAGATGTGTTTTGGTGGGAAGTCTTGAATGGAGACTTAGCGGAATTTTTTCCAAAATTGCCAAATTGCCAACAAGTGAAAGACGCGCACCAAAAGTCGAGTGGTTAAATTTAAGAAATCCAAGTTCCCAGTTGGAAGTGGGAAGACATTAACATGGATTTCGTGGTAGGTTTGCCTTGGACTCAAAAGAAGCATGACTCTATATTGGTGGTAGTGGATCAGTTGACCAAGTTCGCTCATTTTTTATTCCCATCAAGTCCACTTACTCGGTGGAGGATTATGCAAGGATCTTCACAGTTGAGATTGTGTGTCGCCATGGTATTCCATTATCCATCATATCAGATAGGGGTGTACAATTCACATCTGCGTTTCGGAGGTCATTCCAAAAAGGGTTGGGTACAAAAGTGAAGCTAAGCATCGATTTTCATCCCCAAATGGATGGTCAAGCGGAGCTTACTATTCAAACCCTTGAGGATATGCTTAGATCTTGCATAATTGATTTCAAGGGAAATTGGGATAGACACTTGCCTTTGGTTGAGTTTTGTTATAACAATAGTTACCATTCATCTATATCCATGGCTATTTTTGAAGCCTTGTATGGTAGGAGATGTAGATCTCCAATTGGATGGTATGAAGTGGGAGGGTCTTCACTTTTTGATCCTGAATTGATTTATAAGACTTTGGAGAAAGTTCATAGAATAAGGAATGGGTTGAAAACAACCTATAGCCAGCAAAAGTCTTATGTCGATTATAGGAGAAGAGACTTAGAGTTTGAAGAAGGTGATAAGGTGTATCAAAAAAATTTCACCTATGAAAGGAGTGATGAGATTTAACAAGAAAGGGAAGTTGAGTCCTCCTTATATGGGTCCTTATGAAATTTGCAAAGGGTTTGTAAGGTTGCATAGGAGTTGAGGTTACCTAGTAATTTGGCTTCGGTTCATCCGCTGTTCCATGTCTCCATGCTTAAGAAGTGTATCGGTGATACCGAATCCATTCTTCCTATTGAAGTTCTAGGTGAGGAAGAGAGCCTCTCCTAAAAGGAGGTACCGGTTGAAATCCTTGAAAGACAAGTAAGAGAGTTAAGGAACAAGGAGGTGGCTTTCGTAAGGTGTTATGGAAGAACCACCTAGTTAAGGGTGNATATAAATGCGGTAAATGACAATAACCTTAAAAGAAATTCTGTTTATCAATTAAAAACTAAAATGAAATAGGAAAATAGAAGTTAACACGAATGAGGACAATATGACACAATAAGAGTATTATAATTGTTCAACAAAAATTCATGTATTTATAAACAATTTAAAAAACATCTAAAATGGTAAAGATAAAACTATGATACAAAATATCATTCCAATTAGGATAAGAAAAATATTAATATTTCAAAAAAAAAATACCTGAAAAATTGTCTAATGATTCACATCAACATGAGGCAATTTGTAAAGAACAATTATTTTTCCATGATGCTGATATAGATCTAGAGATTTGTAGGTTAAGATGAAAAGTTGAAGAATTATTTATTTAATTTTCAGAAGTTAGTGATCTTAGATATGAGGAAGAAGAAAGATTAATTGTTTGTACTTATAGTTCAATACATTTAATCACACTAATTATAGATAAAGGGTAAAAATTTTTTATTCGTTTAACCACATAAATTATAGAGAAATAATAAAGAATCAAGGATAAACACTTTGATTATCTAATTTTTTAAAAAATAAAAACACTTTATCTAATTAACAAATATAATTCATTTAAAAACAATTGCTCTTAAAAGAATTAGACAAAATCTTTCAATTTCTTGTCGGTAAGGACTACTTATTGGGCCGAAGATCATACAAAGTTGTATATTCAAGAAGTGACAAGACTTCATGGGGTTTCGGTCTCCTTTATTTCAATAGAGGTGCATAGTTTATTTCACAGTTCTAGAAATCCTTCCAGAAAGGTTTGGGTTCCAAAGTGAATTTGAGCGCTGCTTTTCATCCTCACACAGATAGACAAGCAGAACGTGCTATCCCGACCTAAGAAGATATATTAAGAGCTTGTGTGATAAACTCAAGGGAAATTGGGATGATACCAACCTCTCAATGAGTATGCTTACAGCAATAGTTATCATTCAAGAATTCAAATGGCTCCATATGAAGCTCTTTATCGATGAAGGTGCAGATCTCTTATTGGGTGGTTCGAAGTTTTCAAAGAAGGGTTGGTAGGACAATATTTAGTTCACCAAGCTATGGAGAAAGTGAAAGTTATTCAAGAAAGGTTGAAAACAACACAAAGAAGCCAAAAGTCCTACACAGACATTAGGAGGAGGCCATTGAAGTTTGAGGTTCATAATTGGGTGTATCTAAAGATATCACTTATGAAAGGAGTAATGAGATTTGGTAAAAAGGGAAACTTAGTCGCTGATATATTGAAACTTATAGAATCTCCAAAAGAGTGGTAAATGTTGCTTATCAATTGGAGCTACCCCAAGAGTTAGGAGCAGTTCATCCTATATTCCATATTTCTATGTTGAAGAAGTGTTTGGGTGATCCTCCATTGATAATACCAAAAGAGTACGTTGGGATTAAGGATTTCATATCCTAAAAAGAAATTCCAATGCAAATTTTGGATCATCAAGTTCATAAGTTGAGGAAAAATGAAGTTGTTTCAGTCAATGTCCTTTACATGAACCAATTCGATGAAGAAGCGACTTGCGAAGCTAAGAATGATATGAAGAAGAGATATCCACATCTCTTTTGAATCCGGAGAGAGTGTAGATCAAGGTACTATATTCTCTTCTTATCACTTTATAAGATTGTGTATATGCATGTTATTACTTGTTTTTGTTTGTGAGTGCTGAAATGATGTTACTACCTCTTGCTTAGTGAAAGAATTCTCATTAAAGGACCAATGTTCCCAATGGGGAGATATTGTATCATCTCGTATTTAGAATTAACAATGTTTAAGATAAGAAAGATAAAAATCATCAAATTTGGAAATAAGTAAGGAAATCTAGAAAATTTTCCAGATTTCAAAAGTGAGTTTTAGTCATTTTAGAATTACCATAACTTCTAGCTCAGGAGATGTTTGAGTGATTTATTTATATGAATAGAGATCACGTCTGAATATATTTACAACGATGACAAGTTTGAACACTTTTGAGGTCGTATAAGGGAGATATGACTTTCAGAAGTTTGGTTCTTGGGCAGAGAAATCCCAAATATGGATATGTTAAGGGTGTTTTGGTCTTTTCCTAAATAAATTATTAATTTCGTTTTAAGGGTAATAAATTGGGGTCTAAGTTGATCCCAATATGTTTTAACAATTAGAAAAAATGTTAACGCTTTGAAAGAAAGGAGAAAAGAGGAGAATGGATTTCGCGGATTTCGCGGGGGTGATCCCTTTGAGGTTTGTTGGATATTTTGTGTTGGGTTACTTCACCCACTCATCATTTTGTTTCAGTTCAGCAAAATTGATGATTTATTTCATGTTAGGAGTTATGTTCTTTAAAGAACGTTTGATTTCTTGTTGATTGGTTGATTGGCGGTCTTAGTTGATTAGATACATGTTAATTCGAGTTATTGTGAGTTGAATTCAGTAGTTATTGATAATACCAACGGTTCCAATCATTTAGTGAAAGATCTAGGAAGTTTTGGAGAGTGTAGAGATGGAAAACAAGTTGAAAATTTGTTTGACGCACTGATGTAGAGGCAGGCGCGACGCGCCTGCAATGCATCAGAAATTGGACATAGTCAATAAAGGCCTCGCGTGGAATGCCACTAGTGCGCCAGAATCACGCCTCAATGAAGTAAGGCTGGCACGGCGCGCCACCATCACCCTCGAACCGACTTTTTTTCCAGTTTTTGTAGTTTAACCCTTTAAGGACCTTCCAGGGTACATCCTCCAATTAATTGTAATCACTTCAAATGATCTCTAAATACCTAGAAATCATGCAGGAACTCAAACTGAAAACTTGAATCCATAATCCATTAAAGAAAAGTTAATATCAGCGTCAAGGAAGTTAAGAGCCAAGTGGAAAGATAAGAAGTAAGTTAAAGTTAAGCTATTAAAGGTTTTCAAGAGTCTTATTTAAACATTTTAACTTTGTTTTAAGACTCAAGTTTCAAGTCAAGAAAGAGTAAAGAGTTGAGTTAAATTCTCAAAAGTTATAAGGGAACTATGTATTCTAAGAGTTAAATTTCAAGTAAGCAAAGAGCATCAATTTGAGTTCAGTTCTCAAGAGTTATAAGGGAACTAAGTACCTCAGAACTTAAACCAAAATGTTTTGAAACTTTTTAGAAAGAAAGGAAGATAGACTTCCACAGAGCCTATGTTTTGAGCACTTATCTCAAATAACATAATCAGTATGTTTTAAAAAACATAAGAGCATATATATATATATATGTGTGTGTGTGTGTGTGTGTGTGTGTGTGTGTGTGTGTGTGTGTGTGTGTGTGTGTGTGTGTGTGTGTGTGTTGCAAGTATATATATATTGGAAGTAGTATTGAGCACTGATTTAGGGATACGAGTTTAGAGTAACTCAAGTCGCCATGTAAACCATGTAGCCATCATTTGCATAAAAGGATCATATTTTTTAGATGAACCCTTTTTATAGTTTACTAGTGGATTCATTAGGCAGTTCAGGGCCTATACTCTGTCAAAGTTAGGATGGTCGGGCAGCCTGGGCCGAGTAACGTTATATCATCACTATAGCTTTTAAGTGATGGTTGTCTTTTAGAGAATATCCCATTGAAGTTATTGTAATTTCACATATATCAATTATTTGTATTTTTACATACACCTCAGATATTATTTGTATACTTGTATACATTCAGAGTTTACAACATGCTTTTAGTTATTTTTTCTTTATATTGCAATCACTTTTAAACTGTGTATTTAGAATATGAGCAAGTAGATCATGATTTTAGCAGAGCCAAGGTAAGTGTTCTTTCTTACTCCTTTTCAAGCCTAAGTGTTGTTTAACTTTCCAACTCGCATACTAGTACATTCAATGTACTAATACCAATTGTCCAGCATCGTTTCATGATACAAACGCAGGTAACCAGGATCACCACGCAGCGCACTGTTGGTTCTGTTGGCACTTCACAATCTCTTGGTTATCCTCCTGTGTTTCGGAGGACATCCCTTATACTGATCTTCAAGCTTAGTAGTACAGATTGCAATTAATTTACTTGTTTTGACACAAGTGCCATTTTAGCCTGATTAATTTATGAAGTATTTGTTTTTAAATATGCTTAATTCTTGTTAAATTTGAGTTTAGTCTTCCTCTGAATTAAGTAACCCAGGCCAAGGATTTGTTTGGGGCCAGAAATGGTCTCCGAATGCCGGTTAAGTCTAGGGTGTAGGTACATATATATATNTATATATATATATATATATATATATATATAATTATTTTATTAGTATACAAATAATTCGATACATAATGATATTTTAATTCAGTTTGAAGGTAATATGTATTTCAACAAAGATTTCGAACCATTGCGTCTAGATTCATGAATTTATATAAAATTTATTATTTTATCTTAAAATTGATTATATATGTTAATATTTAGTTTTGTTTAGGGATTACATAAGGGTATAATGGTAGTTCAACTTTTAAGTAAGAAGCTTCCCACTTATTAATATATGATAACATGATATATGATACATGATTACATCTATGAGCGTTGCTTTGTCCTTATACAATTGTCTTGTCTTCACCTCTGTGTTCTTTGAATCACTTATGTAATTTGTGAGTTCTTATTCTAATATATACTATGAATCACAATTTCTTGATTTAACAACAGCAAGAGCTTAGGTTGCCATTTTTGTAACTTCGACACATTTAATTTTTCTGGATGTAGCATCAAAGTTATGTATCTGTCCATCATTCTTCTCTATAGTATCAACACATAATGCAAACATTGCAAATCTAGAATCATATTTTTTACCTTCAAATAGAGTTTACACCCATATCGTTCTTAATTTTCACTTGAGGTGAATTATTTTTTATGATGTATCTAATTTCCATGTTTTTCCTAATCTTATTGATCTCCAACTTAACTGAAATGGTGGCTTTGAGATTCGTAAATGAAAATAATTGTTCAACAACAATTTCATCACATTTGTAACCTTCATGACTCATTTCGCTTACTCAAATTCTTGAATATCTCAACAACATCAATACATTCATACTATATCAACCAATTTTGTCGCGTAATTTGAATATTTCACTATTTGGGAAAGAATGGAGAGTTGTTTGAGATGACAGCAAATTTGAATTTTAAAGTTTGTGAATCGTAATAATTAAAATAAATTTTATGTCTATTTTTCTTATTAAATGCAACTGCCAACTACAGTGATGTATCACACCTAATGTATTGTGAAACTTATGTATAGGGATGACTTTTGTTTTATGAAATTTTTTTAAAATAGTAAAGAGTAGGGATAGGGCAACCCAGCCCGGTGAGTTGACATCATCACAAGTTATGCTTTCCACCTTCCTCTTACAAATTATGCCTTTAACAAATCTTCCTCATTCACTTGCTGTAACTCCTCCTTCATGTGCACAGCTTCCCATTACTTCTAATAGATGATATCTTTCTTCCATGTTGCCTTAAACACAGTGATCACTATCGCCAATTCGCAACCCAAGCATTTTGCTCTTAACCTACACTCGTCAAATTAAGCATTACATTGTTTATTTACACTTTCACCCTCACACCTAGTGCCTTAATTCCCAATTACCCATTGAAGGTGCATTAGCGCTGCATCTCACTCACCAACCTCCATTAAAGTGTCTCAAACCTAGACCATATTCTGCACAGAGCCATAAACGATGGAAAAATTTTCCTATTTACCCGATCTATATTTCCACATAAATAACACTATCAGAACTCAAAAAAGAAATGGTGTCAACAGACGCCTTATGAACTCCTTTTAAACATCGTACGTCTTGTCTAAAAGGCCCGTACAAATTCGTAAATCAAATTCTCAGTTCTTGTGCCCTGTTGTTGAAGATGTGAAGCACGACGTGTTCCCACAACCTCACGGCCTACCGAATTTTCCTTCCCCGAATATAAAGTCGTTCAACATGACACTGGAAATTCCTCCGGAGTCTCCAGGTATTTCACTTTATAAATCTTTATTATTGCTATCAAGAATTTAGGTGCCCTTCGTTTGAAGCCATACGCAAACCCCACTACAAATTCCTACTAAATATTCCAATTTCATAATAATCTCACGGTTTTCCACCTTTCTTCCGCTAAATGTATGTTCTACCAACGGATATAGAAGACAAGTTACAAATAAAATTAAATTTTTATTAAGAAAATCAATAATGGGTACTGATATCTGCCGTATATAAATAACCTTTAATAACAAGTCGCCTTTTGTATTATTACTTTTACTGTCGTTTATAATTATCCTTCAACAAAACCTTGCCTTTTGAATTGCTGACCTAATTAGTTAATGTTTTCTTGAAGCCTAATTATGTTAGTTAAGAACATATATAAGGACCCTAACCTAATTAGACTAACCTAATCTCCCATAATTCACAAACCCAAATTCTCTTCCTTCTCTCTTCTTTCCTCTAGAGTTGAAGAACTCCATTGAAGACCAAGATAGGGGTGGTTTCAAAGGCTGAAAAGGGTAGAATTTCTTCATCAATTTGTAAGGTATGCAATTCCTTTCACCTTTGAGACCTCTTTCCTCAAAGGGTTCAATCAAATTGACTTCAGAAGTTGGGTTTTCAAGTGGGTCTTCTCCAATCTAAAAATTTATATCGTGAATTGATTTGTTTGTGATTTATTTTTGAGATTATGAATAGATTAACATGTATTTTAACTAAATTATGTTAATTCTTGAAGGATTGGTCTAGTTTGTAGAAGATGACCTATTCACCTTAACCTTAGGTTATGATCTTGATATGAATTTTGTAATGTTGGTTCAATTGAATTTGTTATCAGTTGAATTACTACTAGATGATGATATTGTATCAATTATGAATATATTAGGGTGAATTATAGTCCTATCATACTATTTCTTGAGTAATTGATCTATATTATGACTTTGACCTAAGTCTCTTATCTTAAACTTTGAACTAGAGATTGATTGTGATGTAGTTATTCAATTAACCTTGTTATCATGTTGGTTATTGTTGTGTGATGATATTACACCCTTATTGGGTTGAGTTAAGTGTTGATTGTAAGACCTTGATGATGGATTATGATGAAGGCTTGGTAAGTCTTGTGACCCCTACTCTTTACTTTCAATTATGATTAATTGTGGTTAAGTAATGATGTGGTACTATAGTATGTATGATGTTAAGATTGATAGGGTAGGTATGATGTTAAATTGAAATGTCTTGATTATGGTTTATGAGGTGTTGTATAATATTTAAATAATATAAGGATGGTTATAACTTACCAATGTGTCTTATCATGATGTGAATATGTTAAAGTGCTTAGCTCACTTATATATATTGTAATGAAAGGACAATACTCATGCAATTCTTATTGAGCAATGATGACGATGTTATATAAGGGATAGAATCTATGAACTACATTAAGCTATGATTATTAATTAAAGGTACTAAAGAAATTTCAAAAAGGGACTCCAACTTAGCACTGAGTAAACTAGAGTGAGGAATGTCCTTTCCCACATGGGAAAGGTAGGATCACTAATGTACTCTTGAGATTTGAGACTCCGACCCATGCATAATAAGGAGGGTCCCAACTATATCTCCTAGTTCTTGATCTATGTTGCCTCACATAGTCTAGTGGATCCACGATGTTGCTATATTCATGCTTTGGTACTAACTTGGTAAGTAGTATGCCTTCTTTTGGTGTAGTATTCCATGACACGGGATTCCACATTAGCTCATGTGGTCTATGTCGGTTAAGGAAAGTTGTTCCCAAAAGGTAAAATGAACTAAAGGATCAAACTCTAACAAAGATGACCTAAGGGGTTAGCTTAGTCTAGACAAGTTATGGGACTCTACCGATATATTGCACTAGTTCGCCTTATGGGAAGTCTTAGGAGGATGTTCTTATGTATATATATGCTTATAAATGTAAATGATATGTAAATGATGATCTTACATGTAAATGACACTATGTCATGTTGATTTAGTATAATGACCATGTACTTGGTCTCTATTGCTAAAGTATGATATTATGTACTCTTAATGTTATATTATGTGAAGTTGGACATTGGTTATGGTTCTTGCTAGGTTTACTTGATTAGGTAAGGTTATAGGGCTTTGCTTAGTCAATCCACAAGTGTATTAAAAAGGGTGATGAGTAATAGTCTTGCTTTAATTATGTTGAAATATACTCTTATTCATGCTTGTGCTATTAAAACTTGATTATAGTGTTACTTTGACTATGTGTTCAATTATGTGATGTGCATACTACCTTGACTAGAACTTTTTTTTTTGGTCTTGTGATGTACATGCCTATGACTTAATGAATATGTTTTATTTATTGGTATGGTCTTCTTGAATGTGCATAAGGCTTTTCAAAGTAAATTTCATACCTTTATGAATCGTCCCATTTCTTATTATGATTTCATGATATGTTTGTATATGGTATCATACTTAGTACAAGTGGTGTACTTACCCCATTTCCTCCTTTTTCCCCAACATTTTAAGTTCCGATCATTGAAGGTCTTTTGAGATGACTTTGAAGGAAGACTTGGAACTCTCATTCAACCAAGTTGGGTAGGTCCTCACATTACGAGGGCAATGCCACTATCAACATTATGAAGTTGTTTTTATTTCTTAAGACTCTTATGTTCTTTCCTTTTCTTTGAGTACTAAACATTGTATGACCTATACGTGGTCTTGTTATATTGATGTATGGGCTACTCCCAAATTAATTACACTATTGGTAGATGGTTCTGAGATGAGACATGTTTTTAAGACTATCTTATATTATATAATATATATATATACATGTAATAAAATTAGAAGACTAAGTTATGAAGGGTCTATGTATGCGCGATATAACTATTATGTGTATGTAGAGGTCTATGTAAACCTCCCTGTAGTAGTAATGAATTTTTTTACAAATATCCGCATTTTAACCTATACATGTAATGATGTAGGCGTAAAGGGTAGTCTTTGTCCTCAAAGAGGACCACGACGACGGTTACGTCAAGGGGGTTCTCCAAGGATATGACATTTGTACAAACTCTTCGAATAAAAATATACTTTTGCAATATTTAAACTTTTAACCTAAGTTAATCAAACTTAGAGCAATAGAAGAGAATATTCGACAATTTCCTCTTAAGAACAAGTAGGATGTTTTCTTCAATTCCATCCCCAAAATTGAAGTATTTCTCCATAGATTTCAGCACTGGTGTGTGGTATTGAACAAGTACGTTCCTTTCATCCACTAGGTCCTTATAACTCAATCAGATTCTTGATCCTTGATATCTTGTTTAGATCTAGAGTTTCTAAAACCTTGAAGAATTATTATGATATAGCTGTTATAATGTTCCTAATAAGATTATCATGTTTTTACATGAAATTGTTGATTAGTTATTTGCATGAAATTTAGAACCATACTATTATAGATTCTCTTAGTTTATCTATAACAATTGGTAGGTTAGTTCAACAATGAAGCATGCCTCAGATTTTGAATGTTCATTGTCAGTACTTAATGTTGCATTTTCATTTCCAATAATTTAGTTATATTGTATCATACACATTCCAATTTGGAGTAGGCTTAGCATTGAGTTAGATTAGGTTTAAACGTACCCTCATAGTCTCAAAACTACGTGCCCCTGTAGGAGTATAAATAACCTCATTGGGCATCAAATTTAGCGATCATACGAGTAATGCCTTTATACTCTGGAATGGAAATGTATATTAGGTCCCCTCAATGGGGAGTATACATCGTACTCCACGTTTAGCTCATTTTATTTGATGTCGGTTAATAGTAGCTCCTACAATCAGACTCTAGTACATTTGACTAGGTTTTCAATATTTTAGTATTCATTCTAAGCATTTTAATAATTAGTACTTTCTCATTAAATTCAGATCATTTCATTTCAATGTTTTTTAGTACTTACATTATGTTCAGATGCGTCATTTCTCAGTTATACCTGTTCAACTGACATATTTTTTTCATTTATATTCTTATCTCGCATTCTTCGTTTATTCAAAGTATTGACGCATACTACATCCTTTCATGATGCATTTTGAGGTACTCAGCATTTAGATCACACTTATCTTTGGTTCCTGATCCATACTCACCAGCATTAGGGGTGAGTCCTCACACTTTGAGGACAATAGACATGTTTTCCATTTCAGTCTTTTATTTCTGTTTCAGTTTTTCCTGGGACATGTCCCAACAAATCGAGTAATACACTCATAGACTAATATCTCATCAAGGATGAACGACAACTTTAAGATCAATATATACTCGAAAAAATAATGATGTGGTTAATTCATAAATTTTCATATAATTATGACCTTCCCAATAAGATCATATAACTATGGAAATTTCGTAAAAAAGTAATCAGAAAATGCCTACCTAATTAACTTACACAAAGTCATGTAGCCGAAAAATACAACTTTAATTTTTCACTCTACATAAATAATCTAACTATTTTTGTTTACTCATTTTTGCTTGTCTACTTGAGACAGTGTTTTCGTTATATCATTAAATTGATCTTAGAGACTGCAATCGAATCTTATAGTTCCAATATAACCATTCTTAAGCTACGTAAATGTTAAAATACTAATCCTAAACTTTAGTCTTTACACCCTGCATGTTCTTTTTATCATGAATTTAGGTTATTCTTATCTGACTTCAATCATCATAAATTCTAACTTATGTGAAAGAGAGAGACAGGACTTATTAGGAATTGGATCAATAAGCTCAGGGGTACGCTCCGTATCCGCTGGAAGAGAATACGCTATTGGACAAATATATTGATCTAGGCATGTAGCCAAGCGAAAAAAGGGATTCTCTTTAAGCATGAATTCTTTTGTCCATGAATCCTCCTTTTATTTGTTACGAGATTAGAGAGAATTTTCTCTTGCACTAGCGACTAGAAACTCATCTCTCTCTCCTTCACTTAAAACACAACCTATGATGATTCAAGTCAGACAAAAAATAACTAAACTTAATGATAAAAAGACCATGTAGGGTGTAGAGCCTTAAGTCTAGGATTAGTATTAAAAATTGATGTAGCTTGAGAATGGTTATATTAATTTAAGATTGAATTATATTCATGATGTAGGTTCAGGTCCTCAGCATTCAGATCACGCATAGATCAATTCCCAATCCATACTCAACAATATTAGTGGTGAGTCCTCATACATTGAGGACAATGGACATGTTTATTTATTTTTTGTAGTGATGAGGACATGTCCCAACAACTCTATTTAGTTAGAGACTTTTTTAAACATAGTTTTAGATTTAGCTTTAGCATTTAACACTTTAGAATTTCAATATATATTCACATCAGTATTGGGTATTTCCCTTCTTCCAATTATCTCATGATTTAAGCTTCTGCATAGTATCTTTTATTCAGTTGTTTTAGTATGCTTAAAATATGTCTTTTCAGGGTTAGCTTGGGGTCACTCGTAATCCTAGGGCTCGTGTTTATGCCAAGGGGTATAGGCCTTGGGGCGTGGTACATGTCCCATCAATACACACAAAGATTCATGAATAAAATTGGTTAATCTTATTATTTCTTCTTTTTACTAAGATAAAATGCCTTCAGAACTTATTTTTAGAAAGAACCAAATAGAGATCGATAAAACTAAAAACAATAAATAGCAGTGGAATTATTGGTAATCGCTAACTAATTCGTGATTAAAAGCTCCTTGCAAATTCATGAATTTTCTTTTTTTTTTGGTCTAATCTATAGCTATATAATATTATCATGAAATTTTATTATTCAGCTATGAAGTTCCATCCATTGGAATTCCCTATTTTGTAGTAGACTAATATACTCTTAGGCCAATAGCTCATAAAGGATAAACGACAACTTTAAGATCAATACATACATAGAAAAAATAAAGATGTGGTTAATTTCATAAATAGTCATATAATTATTATATTCCCACTAAAATTATATAACTATGGAAATTTCATGAAAAAGTAATAAAAAATTCCTACCTAATTAACTAACACAAAGTCATTTTGCTGAAAAATCCAACTTTAATTTTTCACTCTACATAAATAATCAAACATTTTTTTGTTTACTCATTTTTGCTTTTCTACTTGAGACTGTGTTTTTATTACACCATTTTATTGACATTGGAGACAACAATCCAATCTTTATTTACAATCTTTAGTTACAAAATAATCATTCTTAAGCTACATCAGTACTAATCCTAAACTTTAGGCTCTACAACCTACATTCTTTTTATCATACATTTAAGTTATTTTTGTGTAACTTGAATCATCATGGATTGTGATTTATGTGAAGAGAGAGACACGACTAACTAGGAATTGGTTCAATTGGCTCAGGGGCATACCCCCGTATCGGCAGCAAAAGAATACCTTCATTGACACATATATTACTCTAGTCTCATAACCAAGCGAAATAAGGGTATTCTCTTTAAGCATGGATTCTTCTGTACATGAATCCACCTTTGAAGTGTTACGGGATTAGAGAGAATCTTTCCTGCACTAGGGTCTAATATATGTGCGAAAGTGTGTATTCTCTAGTAGCGAATGTGTGTATTCTCTTGAGCCTATGGATTCAATTCCTAGAAAGTCATGTCTCTCTCCTTTACATAAAACACAACCTATGATGATTCAAGTCGGAAAAAAATAACTAAATTTCATAATAAAAAGAGCATGTAAGTTGTAGAGCCTAAAGTCTACGCTTAGTATTTAAACATTGACGTAGCCTAAGAATGATTATTTTATAAAATTTGAATTGTGGTCTAATCAGAATCTAACTAAAGAAAGAATAGCTATGTAATAAAAACACCATGTGAAGTAGAAAAGAAAAAAGATTAAACATGGATATATATTATTTTTATACATAATAATATTCTACAATATTTCCACGATACTCCTTATATTTCACATTAAGTGTAATTTATAAGGCAAAAAAGACACCTGTTAAGAAAACTTCATCAAACTTAGAAAAAAAGAGGAGGAAATAGGCAACCAAAATCCTTCCAAGAATGAAACACGTTTTCTTCAGTTTTTTCCACAAAATTGAAGGATTTCTTCATAGATTTCGTCACCAAGTAATGGGATTTCACTACTGGGTTCCTTTCACCGATTAGGTGCCTAGAATTTAGTTAGATTCTTGATTTATGTATCTTGATTAAACCATAAGTTTGTAAATCCTTAGATATTAGTTGTGGAATGTTTGCCTACTTCTTTGCATGAAACTCATAACCCTAGTTGTGTAGATTCTTTTAGTTTATGAATAATACATGCTAGGTCAATTAAACAATTATACATGCATCATTTTTTGAATGTTACATTATAAGTTTATCATTGTTATATTCTCTGAGTTTTATGTTAGTATTTGAGCTATTCAATATTTCAGTTATGTGTGTTAGATATACATATTCAGTTTGGAGTACGCTTAGAACTGAGTTGACCAGGTTTTAGTATACCCTCATAGTCCCAGAACTACATACCCCCGTAGGCTAAGTCCTCTCTATTGGCGTTAGTTTTAGTGATTATGCCATAAACGCCTCTATACCCCTAGCAAGGTATATCGGTTCCTTCAATGTGGTGTGTCCATTTGACATCATGGATAACTCATGTGGTGGTTCTGTCGGTTATTAATGGCTCCCATAGTCAGACTCTAATGTATTTGACCAGTTTTCTAGTTATACTTCAATATTCAGTCTCATCATGTTCCTCTTGCAATAATTCATGTGTAATCCTTATTGAATGATTTTTCCTTATTTCAAATAAAAAGTACTAAAATCAAAGTTATGAGAATACACACATAAAATGTAATGAAGGGAATGGTTTCCTTGTTCTAGTTTTAACCAAAGGATTCTTCATGGAAAAAGTAAAATTAGGATAATTGTTAGACCCTATATCGAGTTGTTGTAGTTGTTAGATGCATAAACTGAGATGGTTGAATAGGATATTAGAACAACTATTTGTTACCGTTTTGGTTAATATTCATGACTTGATCATCTTGTTTTCCTGGTGAGCAGTTTGAAAATCTAAAGAGAAAATTATGATAAACCATTAAAATTAGTCATGTCACGAGCAAAAATTTTATCAAAAGAATTCCAATCATCATTTAATGAAGTCTCCAAGTATAACTTAGGAGCTACAACATTGTCAAATTTATTAATATACAACTTCTTAAAACCGCACTTATATCCCAATCATGATCACCCATTTTAAATCTATCTAAAATGATATCTACTTAGATGTAAAAAAATAAAAATGCGCTAATAAGAGAAACTAATAATGTTTTCTGCTAAATTAATAATGCGCTAATAATGTTAATGCACAATAAACATTTTTTTCTATTTTAGAATGAGTGGGAATAGAAACAAAAGAGATGTCAAAGATAATAATGTGTACCTTTTGTTTAAGATCATACGCGAGAGCACCCACTATTCGTAGCATGGTGTATTCAATCTAAAAGATATCTTACACAAGCCTTTAGAATTCATTCAACTAATAGGCATTAGAAAATATGAAAGAATTTAAATATTTCTTTATAACATAACTTGAAAGGTATTTCATAAGAGTGGAACTCTTTCTAACATTATTATCTCAAACCGTCTATGAATGACATGAATAAAAGTCTTTGGACACAGACACATAAAGTCTAAAATATAAAAGTAAACGTCATAAAGGTAAATAGATATTGTCCTCTAAGCAATGAGGGCTCAGAAAGATCTTCAATCTTCTAAATTTTTGAAACTCTAGCCTCCAATAGCAACTCAGAGCTCCAACCCTACATTTGGTTAGAATGTAGGCAATATCCGTTACTACAAAAGTACTAAGTATGGAAGCTACCATAACATCATAAGAGTATCTTAAATAGTTAGTCAACATATGACATAATCTTAAATTGTTAGTTCAACCATTTGACCTTTATACTCAAGTGAACTACGTCCCAAGCCACCTCCACGTATACTTGTGCATGTCAAAGGTGGCATCCCATACTACTACCTAAGCTAAGCACCTCTTTGGTAATTATTGGTCATAGACCTTATTCATACTTAAGTAGAGCACTATACCTCTAGGTCACTTCAAGGCACACTTGTGAAATGCATGTAGGGTATCCCATTCTACTTCACACACTAAGCATATGTTGAAGTCACCTATTCATGTGTTACTCCCTCTTAAGTGTCACTAAGGACCTAATTTCATATTTTACAAGGAACTATCATCTTAAGTCAATCTTAACATGTAAGTCAACTATAGCCACTACCCAAGCTAGCCATACATCATAAGAGGACATTTCAAAAGTAGCTTCAAGTCATGCTTGTGTCATATATGAATGACATACGATTCTTCCTGTCACGCTAAATACCCATTTCGGATAGCTTACTCAATGCTAACTAACTTTCATACTAGTCTATATTGAATAGCATACTATCATACTAGACATAACTATTATGGAAAACATAATATCATGAGATCTGACTATCATATAAAGGTTATAAAAATACCCACCTAGCCACCATGCATCCACTCATAAATATGTAATCTATCCATAGGGTATTATAATTCGCCTAAGTTACCATGAGTAATCTAAGACAACCTATTCTATGAATTGCACCTTTAATGCACGCCAAGCTACCAGTAGGACAGTATAAGTCATCTATCCTAAGACTACCATGAAATGGTTTTCGCCTAACCAAGTCAAGCTATCATAAGGCATTCTAATCATGCTACTTTATGTTATCCTTAGGAGAGTTTCATTCCTCAATTCCAAGAGACCATGGTAATCACCATCCCCAATCTTCTGTGAGATTTACTATCTTAAGGTACAACGATATTTACTCTCTCAAGTTACCATGAGACTTACCATTTCAAGCTTCTAACCTTGGTCTTATTTTACTAAGCCAGGCTTTACATGAAGGAAACACATATATCAACATCAAGCTATTCTAGTCTAACTTTCTTTGATTGATTTAAGATTATTAGGTAAACCTAGAATCCTTCTATGTGAGAGAACTTTCTTCTCTTAGCTTGTTCATATTTAAGTGTATAAGAGAAAGAGAATACTTGATCAAGATCACACAAATTTAATATGTGATATCACACAAATACGGATTTGGGGGTAAAGTCAATATGAGGAGATATGTATTGATTATTATCTTTCTCTTATACACTTATATATGCACAAGCTAGGAGAAGCATGTTTTCCCATATAGAAGGATTCTAGGTTGACCTAATAACCTAAAATGATTAAAGAAATTTATAGTGTAATAGCATGATGTTGAGACTTGAGTTTCCTTCATGTAAATCTTGGCTTATTAAAATAATACCAAGGTTGGAAGCTGGAGATGGTAAGTCTCATGGTAGCTTGAGATAATTAATCTCAGGGAAGCTTGTGGATGGTGATTCCCATGGTAGCTTGGGATAGATAAATCAACTCTCCTCAAGATAGGTTGAATTAGCTTGATTAGATTGCCTTATAATAACTTTACTTGGTTAGGCCAAAACCATTTCATGGTAGCTTTAGGATAGATGACTTATACTCTCCTAATGGTAGCTTGGCTTGCACGCAAGGTGCAATTCATCCAATAAGTTGAGTTAGATTACTCATGGAAGCTTAGGGTTGAGGATTTATGCTCCAATATGGATAGATTACATCTTGATGAGTGGGTGCATGGTTGCTAGGTGGGTATACTTACAACCTTCCTATGATAGCATTGATCGCATAATATGATGTTTTCCATGGTAATTAGGTCTAGTATGATAGTATGATATTGTTTATAGACTAGTCTGAAAGATAGTTAACATTGATTAAGATAGCCTATATGAGTACTTAGTGTGAATGGTAGAATGTGATGTCAATCATACATGGCACAAGTATGACCTAATGCTACTTATGAAATATCCTCTTATGAAGTATGCCTACCTTGGGTAGTAGGTATAGTTTCCTTCCATTTTAAGATTGACTTAAGATTATAATGGCTTGTCGAATATTAAAGTAGGCCCTTAGTGACACTTCTAAGGGGGTAACACGTGGATAGGGTGACTTCATTATATGCTTAGTGTATGAGGAAGAATTGGATGCCCTACATGCAGTGGACAAGTCTGCCTTGACGTTTCCTAGGGGTATAGCGCTCTACTTAAGTATGGTGGTGGGATATCACAAAGAAAAACGAAAGAGAGGTACTTAACTTAGGTAGTAGTATGGTATACTACCTTAGCCTTGCACAAGTATACTTAACAGTGGCTTGGGACGTAGTTCACTTGAGTATACAGGACAAATGGTTGAAGTATTAAATTATAATTATGTCTTAGGTTGACTTTTTATGATATGCTTCTTATGTTATTACCTCTTATGCTTATGTCTTATGTTGTCTAACCATTTGAGATGCTCCTATAATGTTATGTTAGCTTCCACACTTAGTACCTTTGTACTAACGCATATTGCCTACATTATAACCAAATGTGGGGTTGGATATTTTAGTTTCTCTTTGAGGGTAGAGTTTCAAGAATTAAGAAGATGTAATATCTTTGTGAGTCCTAAGATCTTTGAGGACAATATCCATTTACCTTCATAAACATTTAATTTTACGTTTTAGACTTTATGTGGGCTGTGTCCCATGACTTTATTCATTTCATTCATAGATGGTTTGAGACAATAATGTTAGAAAGACTTCCTATTTTATGAAATACTTTTTCAAGTTATGTTTTAAATTCTTCCATTTTTTCTAATGAATGAATGCTAAGGGCTTGTATAAGATCTCTTCGAGATCGCATCTGCCATGTTACGACTAGGGGGTGCTCTCGAGTCATTACAATATTATATGATATGTATGATATTAAACAAAATGTAGGCATTACAATCCTTGACTTCTCTTTTGTTGCTAATCCAACTCACTCTAAAGTAGAAAAAAATATTTATTGTGCATAAACTATAAAGTAAATGTGGATGCGCCGGGTAGGTAGATAGACATTAAATTTTCTCTACATATTTTCGAAATTAATTCAGTTTTCTACAGCTCAACCTTTGAGTTATAATGTCATACCCATTAAACGTTTCTTTGATCATCTACTTCCTCCATTAGAAAACCCCTCTTTGGATCATTTTTCTCTCTCTCTAGTTCAATAGAAAACATCATTAGTTTCTCTTATAAGCTCATTTTTTATTTTTTTACATTTAACTAGATATCATTTTATATAGATTTAAAATGAATGATCATGACCGGGATATAGGTGCGGTTGTAAGAAGTTCAAATATTAATAAACCTGACAATGTTGTAGCTCCGAAGTTATACTTGGACTTCTTAAAATGTGTTTGGAATTCTTTTGATGACTTTTTTGCTCCTGACATGACTAATTTTAATGGTTTATCTTAAATTTGTCTTTAGAATTTGATAACTGCTAACTAGGAAAAACCAGATGATCAAGTCATAATCATGAAACAAAACGGTAATCAACAGTTGTAAGTACATCCCATTCAACCATCTCAATTTATCCAACAAACCTCTTTTCCTCCATCAACAACAACAGTAGTGTGTGTTCCACCAACAACTACAACAATAAAAGAATGGATTGCTCTACAACAACTCGATATAGAGGCTAACAATTATTCTATATTTAATTTTTTCCATGGAGACTCTATTTATTCTAACTAGAACAACGTATCCATTCACTTCGTTACATTTTATGTGTGTAAATTTAAGATTTTGATTTTAGTACTTCTGATTTAAATTTAGAAAAAATCATTCAATAAGGATTACACATGAATTATTGCATATGACTCAAAATTTTGATTTTAGCACTTTTGTTTGAAAGAGGAAAAATCATGGTTCTTTGAGACATATATTTCTCCAGTCCCATAACCAAGTGAAAAAGGGGATTCTCTTGAAGCATGAATTTTTCTGCCAATGAATCCTTCTTTGCTTTGTTACGGGACTAGAGCAATATATTCCTGCGCTAGGGTCTAATATATGTGTCAAAGAGAGTATTCTCTTGCAACGGATACGGGGCCATCCCTTTAGACTATTGATTCAATTTATAGAAAGTCATGTCTCTCTCCTTCAATTAAAAAACAACCTATGATGATTCAAGTCAGACAAAATCAACTAAACTTCATGACAAAAAGAACGTGTACGGTGTAGAGCGTAAAGTCAGGATTAGTATTTAAACATTTATATAGCTGAAAAATGATTAATTAATAAAAGATTTAATTGTAGTATAATATCAATCTAACCGAAGAAAACATGACTATACACTGAAAAAATCATCCCAATTAGTAGAAAAGAAAAAAGTGTAAACATTGAGTATTATTATTTTGGCAAAAGGGTCTAGTGAACCCTTGTACTTGTGTAAGTTTGTATTGTGAACCCTTCTACTTATACATTTGTCATCTGGACCCCTGAACCCATCTACACTCAACATCTTAAAAACGTTTTCTGACTTCGCCTCCTTTGTGGCAGATACAACCAAGGGGCGTGTGATATACACACCTGAGGAGAGTGAAATGTGGTTAAAAGGGTCTAACAGACACATTAGGGTTTTATAAAGTCTTCTTTCCCATTCACATTTAACACCAATATTGAAAAAATTAAGCTTTTTCTTGCCTCTTTTTTTATCTTCCTTCTCCAAATTTCTTGTCCATTTATTTCATCGTTTTAATCCTCTTTTATTTCTATGAATTTCAAGTTAAGAGTTTGCTCCTTTTTGTGGTTAATCCTATTGTAGTTTTCTTCATCATCACGAAAGTTGTTCTTCTTTGAATCCTATCATCATGAAACATGTAATTGAAAGCATAAAAATAGAATCCCCAAAAAATTTCAAAAAATAAGTATAATCAACTAAAAACCTAAAAACTAAAAAGAGAGATAAATAGAAGATGAAATCTAAACTAAACAACATACAAATACAAAAGTAAGTCACAAAATTTATATACATAAACTAAAAATAAAATAAAATCAACAAAAATACGCAAGCAATTTTGTGGGAATGAAGAAAAAAGGGAGAAATAAAAAATGTAGGTATAGATAGCCTCACATAGATAGATGTCTACGACGATGTTAACACACTGTGCTTTTTTGATTTTGATGAAAACAAAGATGAATTCCTCGATTGGTTCTCGTGTTTTTTCTTCAATGAAAAGAGTAGATAATGTTACTAAATAAAGTGTAAAGAAGATGAAAGAGAAATGAAATAAGATTGTGGGGAAAGTGGTGGGTTTGGTGGCAAAAGGTAAATAAAAATCATAAATGCTTTCATTAAATATTATAAAAATGTCAAGATGACATGAAGTGGTATATATATACACGTGTCATTTTATAATTATTTTTAAAATTACATGCTACACATTTGTGGTATACTCACAATTAAAGGGTAAAAACGGTGTTAAATATGTTGAGTTTAGGTGGGTATAAGGGTCCAGATGACAAATGAGTAAGTAGAAGGGTTCACAATACAAACCCATACAAGTACAAGGGTCCACCAAACCATTTAACCTAGTATATCATTATACTCCTTATATTACCATATTAAGTGTAATTTTAAGGCAAAGCACACCTATTAAGAATAATATTCAAGAGCATAGGCTAAATCACAATTTCAACTATTGCCTTTTGTGATATTATAAATACTAGTTTCTAGACACGTGCTTTGCACGTTTGTTCCTAGATATTTTAGAATGACTAAAATGCAATGAAAACATATAGTGTGTTAACAAGATGAAATGAATAATATAATACAAAAATTATAAATCAATCTTTAATAATATAACCATAAAACACCAATGAGGGGCACATTTTGATGTTTCAAATTAATTCTTTTTAAGCAATCTACTATAACTTTTAAAATTTTGTTAATAGTTAGCAAACTTTTAATAAAGTCACAAATGGCTAATTTGAGCTCAAACAAGTATTTAGACTTACGACTTCATAGAAAACTAAATTAAGATGTCTAATAGAGACAAAAAAATACACAAAAAAAATAGAGAAGGAAAAAAAATACAATGTATACATTCTTCATAAGACGTTGATAAAAAATAATGTAGATAAAAAAATAAATACAAAATTAGTACATAATATTTCGACTTCTTATTGACTCTTTCTCCCATATCCTATAATATTTCAAGTGTCTTTTCATGATATACGTCGATAACATAAACTATTTGAACATACATCAATTTGAAAATGTCTCAGTTTTTAAAAAGTAGTTTATCGATTATGAAATTGAAATCTAAATAAAAATAATATTAAAAGAGAAGTAAACATAAATTGTTAAAAAAAACAAGACATCTAGCAAAATTGTGGATGAATAATCACTAAAGCTACCAAAATCTCAATAAGAAGAATGAGTTACTCCATCAATAACCATCAATTTTTTGTACGTGTCCCTACAATCCACATGAATAAAATAAGTAGAATAATATATTGTGATATTCTATGAGCTGATATAATATGAATAAGAAAAAATGATATTTTACATGGAAAAATACAATATATTAATATAAGATTCCAAATAAATTCAAGAATTCATAAAACAGCAAACCAGTTGAAAAAATAGTCATCTAAAGTGATAATGATGAAAGTAGGATAGAAAATATCACTATTAAAATCTTATACAATATTATTATAGTTAACCAAAAAAATAACATAAATGGTACCTGAAAATAGCCAAAATAATCTCATCAAAAGGAGGTAATTGGTGAACAAAAACTATTCCTCCATTAGTTAGAGATTTACATAGAAGAGGCTTACGAGCCTCACCATTTTTTTTTAATTTTTTTTATAGGAATTATAAATGGAGACCATAACTTTACCTCTACAAATGATATTAAGATATGAAATTAAAGACTATTAATTTCATTAACTCACAACTGAGTATCATTAATAATTAAAAGAGAAGATTAAAAGTTGAAGAATTTGTATATTTAATGAAATAATCATGATCTTATACATGGGGAGATGGAGGGTTTCTCTTTTTACTAACCAATCATATATATATATAAAAGAAAACATTATGTCCGCCTACGTGGCACCACCACAAATCAGAATTCTCTTTTAAATTTATTTATTTCCAAAACTAGCCTTTCCTTTTCAAGAAAAAATGTGACTTTTATGAAGAGTTGTGATTTTAATTAAGATATGTGACTTTTATGAAAAGTTTTTTCTTTTATGAAAAGTTGTGACTTTTATGAATAGTTACGACTACTATGAAGAGTTGTGACTTTTATGAAAAGATGCAATTTTTACGAAGAGTTGCAACTTTTATGAAGAGTTGCAACTTTTATATCAAAAGTTGTAATTTTTATGAAAAGTTGTGACTTTTATGAAGAGTTGTGACTTTTAAGAAAATTGTGACTCTTATGAGAGGTTGTGACCTTTCCAAATGGTTGCAACTTTTTCAAAGAGTTGTGACCTTTCCGATAAGGAACAATAAATATTTACTCACACTACCCTCTGTTATCTATAAATAGAGGGATTTTCTGCCACTATTATTTTTTCCAATGGATAGTTGAATTCAATTACATTGATTAAGCTTCCTATGAAGTTTGTTTCATTTCTAAAAGTTTTCATCCTCCTATTTCATGGAGCTTAATCTTTACTATAAGTCGTAGTGATTCATGTAAGTATGACAACTCTTTTTGCTATTTTGGTGACATTTTTCTTTTAACTTTGTTAAAAGTTACACAGAAGATGATTGAAAATTGATCTTCTCTTTTGTCCCTTTCTACAGGTGTCTTCGTATAAACAAAGAAAATTGATTTCGATTTCAATGTCACGTTACTACTCTTGCACCTCTAATTCCACAACTCATAACGTTGTTGAAATGGTTGAATTTATTACATTTGGTCTTTTAGTAAACAAAACTTTTATTTCTGTCACTATTGTAGTTTTTTTTTGCTATAGAGGAATCGAATTGAAATGCATTAATTAAACTTCTAATCAACCTTTTTCATTCCTTATTTTCCATGAAACTTAATCTTTACTGTAGGTCATATTACCGAATAATCATATCTAAGTTCAACAAAATGTCCAATCCCGTGCGAAGCACGGGTAATTTACCTAGTTTCATATAATTTAATTTAATCATAGTAATTATAAATAGAGAATAAAACATTAATCAAATTATTTAGACGTTTAAAATCTCAAAAAAGAGAATATATATATATTATACAAAATAGGTATTATTAAGTTAGATATTTTAATTAGGAATTAACCTAAGGAAGTGCAAAAGTCTATCAAGATTTTAATTAAAATGAAACAATTTAATATTTAACTTAAATAGTTAAATGTTTTATAATATTTTAATTTATAGTAAGGGTAAAATTGTAATTCAATTTTTAAAATTTTTTGCTCCCACTTATAATATTATATTATAAGGGAAAATAATGCACAAATAGCTCCCTAGACTACGACCGAAATCTCAAAGTCACACCTTAACTAAACTAAGGTCCTATTACCCCCTTGAACTTTTTTTTTGGTAATTTTGTGCACCTTTTGGGATTACATGTCACCCAAATATCTCCCACGCACCTCAATTGTGTGGATTCACGGAACGTGCCACGTTAGACAAAAGGTACAAAAAATTACAAAAAAAAAAAAATAAGTCCAAGGGTGTAATAGGACCATAGTTAATTTAAGGTTATCTCTGAAATTTCAGTAATAGTTCAGGTGGTATTTGTGCATTTTCCATAAATATAACTTTGTAAGTGTTGAATTGATCTCCTAGAAGATAGAAAACTTCAATATGTGAAAACCCATACATGGAAAAAATTTGAAACACCTATCTCGAACATTGAAAAATTCAACTATTTTTGATAACGAAAAAAGCTTCAAAAATTCACTTAATGTGGAATAGAATTATTACGTTTCACACACCTTATATACTGAACAAATCACATTCCAAAAAAACGTAAGTGTTTTTAAATATTAACTTCTAAAGTACATTTTGATTTATTCATGAAAATATGTATAAATATCGAAGTATTTTTAATCCAATCCATTGGTTATCTAGTCACTTTTTAAAATATTTTTGGGGTATGAAATATGAAATGGGGGAGGGTATTACATTGTGGAGATTTAATCTACAACCGCTGAAAATATATATAGCCAATCAATTAAGCTACTAAGATTCCCTTATACGAATATTGGATATAGGATGAGAAATCAAAACAAAAAGAAAAACATAGTTCTTGGAATAATTATTATTATCGTATATATTCACACACTACAATATTACTACTCCAAGCATTTGTATTTTTTTGCTTTTCTGAGTAAAAGATCATTTAAATTTATGAAGCAAAAAGATTTTGGGTGTGTCTGGTATGAAGAAAAACTTTTTCCTGAAAATATTTTCTAATTTTATCATGTTTGGTTGAGTCAAATGCTTTGGAAAATATTTTCCCAATCAACTCATTTTCCTCAAATTTAAAGAAAATGACCTCCCTTCTAAACTTAAGGAAATGATTTTCCAAAACTCTCTTCCAACCTCCGCCCACCCCACCTGTCACGACCCAAACGAGTCGCGAGTGGCACCTCCTGAACTCTGCCCTCTGAATAGGGCGGTTTTGGTAACCTCCTTAACTCTGCCCTCTGGAGTAAGAACCTCTAAACTCACCTTCCTTACGGAACTTCTTAGATGTTGACGCCATGGTGAAGTCGTCTGGCTTCACCCCCTCCACTTCTATCACAAAATCAACTACTTCCTGAAAGGATTTTGCTGCAGCAGCTACCTGTAAGGCTGGGATCCGCAAATCTGACCTCAATCCCTTCACAAAACGGCGAATCCTCTCTTGTGGACTGAAACAAAGCTGAGTGGCATACCTAGATAGTGCACGAAACTTAGCCTCATAAGCAGCAACAGACATCCTTCCTTGCTCTAGGCTCAGGAATTCATCTCTCCTCCTATCCCTCAAAGTTCGGGGTATATACTTCTCCATAAATAAGCTAGAGAATGATGCCCAATTCATAGGTGGTGCCTGTGCTGGTTGACACTCAACATACGACCGCCGCCACCTTTTGGCATCCCCGTGAAACTGGTAGGTCACAAACTCCACACCGAATCGTTCTACTATGTCCATCTTATGTAGCAGCTCATGACAATCAACCAGAAAATCATAGGCATCTTCAGATTCAGCACCCTTGAATACTGGAGGTTTTAACTTTAAGAATTTAGTGAAAAGTTCATGCTGATCACTTGTCATTATGGACCCTGTAGTCAATCGAGGAAACGTGCCTACTTCCAATGAGGCATCCATGCGGGGAGCCACAGCGGCTGCATGTTGTACCCCCTGAACCTGAGGTGCTGGTGCAGAAAACACTGGAGGTGTCTGGCCCTGATCAGATAACCCGCTAAGATAGGTAAGAACCTGGTTAATCATCTCTGGGGTAGGCTGGGGTGGTAATTCCACATCTTGAACCTGCTCATTTTCCCCTTCTTCACCCTCTCTCACAACCTCATCAGTCGGTGGAGGAGTCACTGCCCTATTACTAGTTGGACCAGGTGTTCGTCCTCTACCTCTAGAGGGCGTCCTCGTGCGACCTCTACCACGGCCTCTTGCCACTGCTCCTCCTCGAGCTACAGCCCCAGTGGCTGGCTTAGACGCACCCTGTCTTGCCGGTGTTGGTGTTGGCATAGTTGTTGCTCTAGTTCGAACCATCTGCGAAATAGAGTGAGGATGTCAGATACCAATTTGTATCACCTAGATACCAATTGGACCCATGTAATAGCACGAAAGAAAGAAAGAATGGAGTTTTCCTGAAGTCCTATAGCCTCTCAAAGAAAAGTAAGGGCGTCCCCCTACCGTTCCTCAAGACTCTACTAGACTCGTTCTTGTGTGATGAGACCAACGAACCTAAAGCTTTGATACCAAGTTTGTCACGACCCAAACGAGTCGCGAGTGGCACCCACACTTATCCTCCTATGTGAGCGAACCAATAAATCTAAACCCCAACGTTTTACCAATATTTCAACCATAATGATCAAAATAAAATGCGGAAGACCAAAACTCATTAATATAACCAATAATTAAACTTTTAAAATATAATACTTATCATCCCCAAAATCTGGAAGTCATCACATCAAGAACATCTATCCTCAAATTACTAAGTCTAAGAGTATTTAAGAACTAAAATAAGTAGAAAGATGGTCCATGTCCGAACTTCAAAGACATCAAGACGTGAAGAAGAGAATCTAGTCCGAGCTAGGAACAATACCTAACCCTGAAATCTGACGTGCTGAAGACTGGCTAGATTTGCGGACGAGTCGAAGTCACTGGTGCACTTGCTGCACTCCACTAACAACAAGAAGGAAAAATAAAAGTAGGGGTCAGTACAAGGAGCAAGTACTGAGTAGGTATCATCGGCCAACTCAAAATAAAAAGCAATACATATACGGAATAATAATGTAAAATCAACCACAATACTTAACAGGTGACAATCAACAAGTACAAAAACCATTGGCAACAACACCAAGCACATCTATGAGGACTCAAGCCTCCACACCATACTCATTTGGGAACTAGATTGTTTGAGTTCGAGTATATCTAACATAATTCAAGATTTCTTCACTTTATTCTTATCGTGTCGGAACGTGACACTCCGATCCCCTAATGCTACGTGTCAGAACGTGACACTCCGATCCATTTATACTACGTGTCGGAACGTGACACTCCGATCCATTATTCCTACGTGTCGGAACGTGATACTCCGATCCATTATTCCTACGTGTCGGATCGTGACACTCCGATCCATTATCCCTACGTGTCGGAACGTGACACTCCGATCCATTATTTCTACGTGTCGGAACGTGACACTCCGATCCATTATCCCTACGTGCTGGAACGTGACACTCCGATCCATTATTCCTACGTGTCGGAACGTGATACTCCGATCCATTATTCCTACGTGTCGGATCGTGACACTCCGATCCATTATCCCTACGTGTCGGAACGTGACACTCCGATCCATTATTTCTACGTGTCGGAACGTGACACTCCGATCCATTATCCCTACGTGCTGGAACGTGACACTCCGATCCATCTATCTCATTATTTCAGTTTATCAAGCTTTCTTTATGTCAAGCATCATCTTAACAAAGAGGATTTAGGATTAAAGGTTCAACAATCTCGTCATTCTAATCACCACAATTATACGATCACAACATACAAACACACAATCAAGTATATAGAAGACTTTACAATACCACCCAATACATATCAATCGCTATTAAGAGTTTACTATCACATAGCATAAACCATAACCTACCTCCACCGAAGAATCGCGATCTAGCAAGCTATCTCCCCAATGCCTTTTGCTTTCCTCTTCGTTCTCTCTTTCTCGCTCGTTCCCCCTCTCTGCTTCTTTTTATTTTTTCTTCTCCAGATTCTTTTTCTTTTACCCTAATTATCATATAATTCATATGATAAAAGTAACCCATTATTTATTTCAAGGTTATCTCCTTTAACCCTCCAAGTAATTAAATTATTAAACTTACCCCACTAATTTCATAAAGTTTGTCCTAAATAGTCCAAAACACCCCTTTAAAACTTTTAAAAGAAATCCGACACAGCTGGGGTTACGCAACCTGTGACGGCCCGTCGTGTCTATGACGGTCCGTCCTGCAGGTCTGTCACAAGGTTCAGAGAGTCAAATTCAGTAAATGGGTTTGTGACGGCCCGTCGTATCTGCGACGGTCCGTCCTGCAGTTTCGTCGCGAAGTTCAGAGAGTCGATCTCAGTNTGAAAAAAATTTAATTTTGTTTTTTTTTAAAAAAAAATCCACTTCAAAATTATGTTTTACTTTAATAAAAAATAAAAGATAGCAAAAACATATTTCACTCAAAAATCAAACACTAAAATATATTTCCGAAATATATTTTCTACTCAACAACCAAACATTAAAAAGTTATCAAATAACTACTGATTTCAAGTTAAACATTTTCTACGAACATTTTCCATGAAAAACATTTTCCTTCATACCAAACACAACTTTAGAGTAAGTTTCTATTGCTATAAGTTACTATCTACAAAAAGATGATTATCTTTTTTTTTTATGTTGGATTCATGCAACAAAAACAACTCTTAAAATGAGATAATCATAAACCTAGATATAACATTATTCAGAGGATTTTTTTTTGCCAAGAAATTTCACCTAAGAAAAATATTTTGCCAAGAAATTTCACCTAAGAAAGCAAACATTAAAATAAATCTCCTTGACCCATATATAATAAAAGGATAGGAGAGGTTGTACCTTTATTTCTAAAGAACATTTATATTGTTAATTTTATGATTCAGTGAATTGTGTTGATATGTGTTCGTTAAAGTCATTAATAAACTATGATATTTCAAAGAAAGACCATATTGGAAAGAAAGGTTGTCCTTAAGAAGGATTTTCTTTGGAAATTTGATTATTTTTGCATGATTGAGATGTTTCATCACAAAGGAAGGTTCATTGATAAATATAATCCAACACATAAAAAACACATTTAGATTTAAAGATAGTCTGTTGCGTAATTCCTTAATTATTTATTCTTCTTAGTGAATTCCCGTAGTGAGATCAACATCCATCTTAGTTATGACTTATTTCCTCTAAATTCTTCACAACTCTCTTCCCTTTTGTGGAGGTGAATCCAGAATCTTCAATTTATGGTGTTATGAATTTCTAAAAAGGTAACCCGTTTCATTTTGATTAGGTAACCTTTTGTAGAATCCAAATCTATAAACTCAAGATTTGGGATCCGCCTCTTTGTAAACATAATCTTTCATTGCAGGGAAGAAAGTTGTGAAGTCTTGAGATGAAATAACTAAGATGGATGTTGATGTTGCTATGGGAATTCACATGGAAGAAGAAATAATTACATAAATCCTCAACAAGCTCTCTTTCGATACGAATGTGTTATGAAGTCCTTGATGACACTGATCAAGGAACCTAAATTTATAATGAAGCATCTCAATCATGCCAAGAATAACCAAAAATTAAAAAAAAATGTTTTCTTAATGACAACTTTTCCTTCAAATAAGGTCTTTTAGAATTGCTTTAAAAAATTCATGCACACATCACTGAAATTAAAATAAAAATAGTTCAAGTTAAACAAAATAACAGAACTTCCTGATAAAAACATGAAGACTGTATAGTCTTAAGCTTAGGATTAGTGTTTAAAAATTGATGTAGCATAATATTAATTATATTACTATACGCTTGGATTGTAGAGTCTAATATCAATCTAACTAATGAAACCATAATCATATAGTGAAAACACCACCTCAAGTAGAAAAAGCAAAAGGAGTAAACAAAAAGAATTATATGATTATTATTCGTAATATTATTTTTTAATCTTTTCATGATACTCCCTATATTCCTAAGAAGTGTAATTTGTGAGTCAATGCACACCTATTAAGAAAATTTTTAAGAACATAATATAAATCATAATTTCCATTAGTATCCTTGTGACATTAGAAATATAACTTTGTAAGTAGCGAACTCATCTCCTAGAAAATATATAAGTAAAGAAAAAATATGAAAAAATATTTCAAAAATCTATGTTGAACTTTTAATAATTCAAATATTTATACAATGAAAAGACATTAAAAAAATTGAGTTAACTTGAAATAACATGAGTTCATTTTTCACGTTCTTGAATCAAATCACATTCATTTTCCAAAAAAACAATTTAAGATTTTTTGAATATTAAATTCTAAAGTAGATTTTGATTTGTACATGTAAATGTGAATGAATATGGGTCAATCCATTTTTAACCCAATCCATTGATCACCTAGTTCCTTTTTTTATTTTTACTTTTAGGGTAAGGGAAGATAAAATTGGGGGAGGAGATAACATATTGTGTTGGCATTTAAGACATTTTATCATCATATATTCACAAATTACAATATTACTACACCAAGCATTTGTATGTTTTTGCTCTTGTGGGTAGAAGAATATTTAAAAGAAGCAGAGAGATATAGAGTAAGCTACTTTTGTATTTTTTATTATGTATTCATGCAACAATAACAACTTTAAAAATACGTTAATTCTGACGTTATTCAAAGGCAATACTTTTTGCCAAGAAACTCTAATATAAGAACGAATACTTTTAAATAAATCTTCTTAAAACATATATTATTAAGTATAGAAGAGATGGTACCATTATTTCTAAAGCCATCATATGCAGTAAAGCAAGAAAACATGTCATTGTTGATGAAATTCCAACTAGATTTAATATTCCTCCAATAGCATTCCAGGAACCTTCTTTTACCTATATATTATAAAAACATACTTTACAATTATAATTTAAATTCTTTTTATTCAAGCTTAACATAGATTACCAATAACATTTTCAATCCCATGTCACCATTACAGGATAACACATATCAGGCAAACCCAATCGCTATGCTTATGTGCATATCGACAACTACAAAAGCACTTCACATTTTCTAAAAATTTGTATAGTTTTTCAAAATAAGACTTAGTCTATTTTTATGCACTTATTGTACCACGTATTTGCTACCTTTTAAACGTAATTCAATCATCTCATAGTAATTAATGCTACAATGAAAATAACTTTTAGCGGCAATAGATAAACACATTAATAAAGAGTGTTAAAGTATTAACCGACATTAGTTAAGTGCCATTATATCCAATGTCACTAAATCCTTTACAAAGAGTGCTAGTTACATCTATATATATATATATTTAGCAGCAATAATTAATTAATTGCCGCTAAAGCTCATTTTTGATGTAGTGTAATCACATCCCAAAAGTCATTTACCTGAGAATTGATAATAGGCATGTCTCCAACTTTATCTGTATTGCCCAATAGTTTGTTAATATTACCCCTATTACCTAATGAATCCTAATAGTTGTTCTTAATTATTTCTAAGTTTTCCCTTGAAATATTTCATACATTATGTAATAATTTGAGATTATCTTTTGGTAAGATTTCGAAAAGATTGCTATTGTTTAAAAGTGTATCTTCAGTAGATTGTGATGGTGAAGAAGGAGTTACTACAAAAGATAAGGTAGAGGTTTTATAGGGGTTAAAGTAGGTAAAGGAAGATCTAGAAATCTTTTTACCATTGGTACTCAATTTTGCCCTATTTAAAAGATATTGTATAGAACAGGTACTTAGTTAATATATTTGAATAAGTTATTAAATATTGTACACATGATAAGAGTGTGTTATCACTAAAGGTTGTAGGTGCTTAAGCACCCATACTTCATAACATAAGTACGCCAATGATACAAGGAGTGTAGGTTTTTGTCTCCCACCTTACTATTTACAATAGTTGTGACGGAATTATTTTTATCTTTATTTTTGTTTAATTTAATTATATTGTTCATATCATTTGTCATAACATTGGGAATGTATTAGTCTATACATTCCTTTAAGCTCTTTTTAGGGAATGTTGTCGATTGAGACCCCTTCGAGTTAGCTCGATTTTGATAAGGACTTTTCCATTATTTGTAGATTTTAGAGTCAAGAAACTTACTTGTATTAGCATCGAATAAATTGACGCTAATACTTTTATCATTTGAGCTAGCATCTAAGGTTAGGACGTTTTTCATGATTACTTTTCTTTTTAAATAATACCATCTTCCACAATTGGTTTGTGCTTCATCTTGTGTTGGAGTGGTGGTATATAGTGGCTCATTTATTTATTGGATATTCCTTTTTGCAAGTGGTATTAGTTTTTCCAAAGACACCACATTTGGTACAAAGTATATATACTGTTTCCTTCATAGACAAGGCTTTGTAAGCGGCGACCAATAAAGATATGATTATTGACTGGTAATTAAATTGGTACATATACACAAATGTGTGTATATCCGCGAAATGCATAGGATGTACATCCATCTTTATTAACTTCCCTATTTTATTCCATACTTGAGCTAAGATTCATGGTCGTAGAATCATGTTGTAGTTTGTGTAGTATGATCCAGAAGTGAAATAGGGGGTGAATTTTTTTTTTCTTCTTTGAATAGTTGACTTAGAAGAGCCGCTAGTTAACTTTTGGTATTTAGGAATAAACAAACAGAATTTAAAGTGTGAAAGGTAAACTTGCAATAGGATGTTTTTATACTAGTTCAGATCCAATGTAGATCTTATATCCAATTTCCTTGGGTTGCAAGGGTGTTGTCTTCTAGGTTTATGAAATTTGTAGTAAATACATGTTTTGAATTTAGTTCCTATGTCTACATTCAACGTTTTTTCTTTCTTTTTTCTTTTGATACGAAGCCTTACCAACAATACTTTTAGACTCGTGTGCATCTTCTCTTTAGCAGACGCTGACTTTTATATAGTGTTGAGATGTTTAGACTTGAATCTTCTAGATGAAGATATGGAAACCCAAGAGCTTTTATCTTTGAAAAAGGAGTAGTAGATATCCTTATTTTACAAGAATTAATAAAGTTAAGGCTAATCTTTAGATTAATTTTTCATTGCTTCGAGATCTTTAATTTATCCTTGTCGATTAACTTCTTTCATGATGAAATAATCATTGATTCCGTTCACCTGATTGTAGCCATTATATCTTCCTTGAATCAAATAAGATTCTTTTTAATTGTCATATTTTTGTATTATTAAACCATTCACATTTTTAATATCATCATGGAGTGCATTACAGACTGTGTACAAAATATTGTTCCTTCCAATTGCACATGCAAGTGTACGTGGTTGCGCATGTAATACGGTGACCCTAAAGAGCCGGATTATCAAACAAAAATAGTTGTCAATTAATTATTCTTACTAAATTATATTTCTAATTAGTTTTTTAAGGGAGACTTCCCCACAATAATTTGTGTTTATTTTTTATCTTATCATCTGCATTTTTTTTTTGTATCGTTCTGTATCTAGGTGGGAACACAATTTCATCTAAAACCTTGTCTCAAACCGAACAATCCTCCTTATCTAGAAATGGAACCATTTAAACCTCATAGGATTTTGCTAATGCATCAGGCTTGTAGTTATAAGAGCAGTAAGGATATATATTTGTAATATTCTTCCTCTTTAAAACAACAATTGTGTGCGCAAGGTATCTCGTTTAATTGAAATATTCCACAAGTGCATACTTTCCGCTCAAGGTAAAATAATATGTCCTCTTCCAGATTTATAAATTGAGAAAACAAATTTAGATGACGGAACAATCTGCAAACATTAAAAAAGTTATTGATATGTTATATGAAATGCTGCTATTTTTTATTTTTTCAAACTAATGTTGATCAAAAAGCCAAATGATCCATATCAAATGCATAAAATATATATATTTATCTATCTTTATACATACCCTCATCTTTGAACATTTAGGTGTATTTACAATCAATACTTCCTCAAATATTCTCCATAATGTATCCTTTGTATGTGAAGATATTTCTCTATTTTTACAGTTTCAAGAACAAAATTAAATTCTAGCCTCTTTTTAAAATATTATGATAGAGAATTGGCGTGCCTCAACAAGGCAGTTATTAACTCGAAATCGTCATTCTACCTCTGTTTACTGTTGAATGAACTCTCAACCACTTCTCGTACCTAGCATCCTCTAGTTAATCCTTAACTCTATGGTCTACATTTTCCACCTTAGCCATTAATTTATCAAAATACTTCTTCTGAATAAGTCTGAGCCATAGAGCACAATAGATCACATAGGGTGATTCTGCTCCTCTTGAAGTTTGTAAAGACATTCTTCCAAAGATGCCACGTGCATGAATAATGAGGTACATTTGAAGCACATTGCTTACACTCTTCATAATACTTTATTTTTTGTGTAATACAACACATATTTTTTCACGCTTGCCAAATGTATTTTTGTATTGTTCAAAGAACCATGTCCATGAACAATCATTTTCTATTTCTACAACTCCATCTGTCAATGAAAATATGAAACCTATCACAAATCAACACACATGATATTTTTGTTTGATATAACATTAACATTATGTATAAGTTATTATATGAAAAAAAACAAGTTCACCATCACAAAAACACATATATGACCCATGCTGTGTGATTGCTCATATAAATGTCCTTTTATAAGCTCGAGTAAAATGTGCAGCATCGACAATAACTACCATTTGCTGAACTTATTGAACCCCCTCATCAATGGTCTCAAGGCTATGAAAAGATACATGAATTCATCTTTCTACGACTTGTGCATCGTTATATATTATATAAGATACGGAATGCATAACATTTATATGAATCTTGGCATCTGCCTATATCCATATGCTGGTTTGCCCCTTATCATTTTAATGTACGTTCATTAGCACGCCATTTTTTCTAGCAAGACATCTCAATCCCCATAGAATTCTATAACATCCCGAATTACATCTTTCGAAATATGAATTCTCTTATGGTAGACAAATTTAGGAACAGTCACATTACTGACAAACCCAATTATTTCTTGGAGTTTTGTTATTACCTAATCCTCAATGGATACATATGTTCACTATTGAAGCATCTCACTTTGCTTGAGTTTTTCCTTCACGAAGCCTTCAAACTCTAGCAAAAATAATTCGAAAAGCACACTAACACATAATTGTACAATTGTTTTGATCATATTAATGCATTCACCAAATACATATATGATGCTACAATGAGTCACAATATGTCAATAATGATATACATTAATGTATCATCCATATCAATGATCAATATAACTATTTGATACACCTTAAATAATACATTTTTGTGTATCATATTCACATCACTAGTCTGATATGTTTTATAAAAATGAGTAATACCCTCACATTAGAGATACCAAATGTATAATATATCACTTTCTGCCCATTTGTTGTATGTATCACTTACAACCCACTACATTTATTTACTACATTTTAATGTTTAACATATTTAAACACATTCACTCATAATGATTCATATCATTCCGCTAAAAAATCTGTAGAGATACCAAATACAAAATTAAGTATACGCTATTTAAAATTTAGAAATAGTCTATATCATGAATGTCATATCAATATTAATTAATCATCATAAACAAAAACAATTATTACCATGTTACATATGTTAATGATAATAATGTAACATAAAAGACTAGAAATAAAAAATCAAATACTCTCAAACATTTTATATCATCTCTCTTTACTTTAAAATTTAAATTGTTCTTTATTTTATATTTCTTCACTAGGAAATTGCCTGCGCTTCACGCGACTCCCTTATTTGCAAATTTGGTTGACTCTTATTTTTTTGTAGTTTTAGTGTAGTTGTTAAATAAGTGTTAAAATTTAACATTTCAGTTACTGTCATGCTCCAAAACGATTCGTGAGTGGCACCCACACTTAACCTACTATGTGAGCAAACCAACCAATCTAAACCTCAACATTTCAATCATAATAAAACAGAATATAATGCGGAAGACTTAAAACTCATTAACGAAATCAATTAATAATTTCTAAAATTTAATACTTATTATCCCCAAAATCTGGAAGTCATCACCACAAGAACATCTATCCTCAAATTTCTAAATCTAAGAATATCTAGGAAGCTAAAATAAATAAACAGCTAGTCCATGCCGGAACTTCAAGGCATCAAGACATGAAGAAGAAGATCCAGTCCAAGCTAGAAGCAATAGCTCACCCTGAGATCTGACGTGATGAAGAATGGCTAGAGTTGCGGTTGAGTGGAAGATGATGGCACGTTTGCTGCACTCCACAATTAACAAGGAAAAACAAATACAAGTAGGGGTCAGTACAAGGCACAAGTACTGAGTAGATATCATCGGCCAACTCAAAATAGAAAACAATATATTTCAGATAATAACAAAAAATCAACTAATATTCTTAACAGGTGACAACAACATTTTACCATAACCCTTGGTCACAACACCAAGCACATCTATGAGGACTCAAGCCTCCACACCATACTCATTTGGGAAACAGGTTCTTTAGATTGAGTATATTAACATATTTCAAGATTCATTCTCTTTACTACCCTGGTGTCGGAACGTGACACTCCGATCCATGTACTATCCTGGTGTCGGAACGTGACACCCGATCCACTACTATCCTGATGTCGTAACGTGACACCCGATCCACTACTATCCTGGTGTCGGAACGTGACACCCTATCCACTACTATCCTGGTGTCGGAACGTGACACCCGATCCACTACTATCCTGGTGTTGGAACATGACACCCGATCCACTACTATCCTGGTGTCGGAACGTGACACCCGATCCCCTAACTACGTGTCGGTTCGTGACACCTGATCCATTAACCTCATTCTTTTAGTTCATCAAGCCTTCTTTTATGCCAAAACATCATTATTAACAAAGAGGTTTTTAAATTTTAAGATTCAACAACCTCATCATGATAATTCCTCACAATTATATAATCACATCATGCATGCACACAATTAAGCATATAGTAGACTTTACAATACTACCCAATACATATCATTCGCTATTAAGAGTTTACTATGAAATAGCATAAACCATAACCTACCTCCACCGAAGAATCGTGATCAAGCAATCTACTTCCCAAGCCTTTTTGTTTTCCTCTTCGTTCTCCCTTCTCTCGTTCGTTTCTCCCTCTCCCTCTGTTCTTTCTATTTTTCTTATTCAAACCCTTTTTCTTTTACCCTAATTGTCATATAATTAAGTATAAAAGATGATAAAAATAACCCACTATTTATTTCAAGGTTATCTCCTTTAACCCCCAAGTAATTGAATTATTAACGTTAACCCACTAACTTTATAATTATAAGCATGAATAGTCCAAAACGCCTCTTTAAAAACATTAGCAGAATTCCGACCCAGTCAGGGTTACGCAGCCTGTGACGGTCCGTCCTGCAGGTCCGTCACAAAGTTCAGAGAGTTAATTCTGTGGAAAGATTTGTGACGGTCCGTCGTGCCAACGACGGTCCGTCCTGCTATTCCGTCGTGAAGTTCAGAGAGTCGATCTCAGTACTCAAATTTTCAGGATCTAAGTGTTTTGGAACGAGACCCCCTCGACGGTCCGTCGTGCCCATGATTGTCCGTCGTGGTATCCGTCGACCCAGGCAGTTATTACCAGAAATAAACTCTACTGCTCAAAACGAACTAAACAGGTCGTTACAATAGATACCAATTTACCCATCGTTCGTCCTCGAACGATCACAAGAAGAAAAAGAAGGGCGAAAAGGAGTACCTGAATCTGTAAACAGGTGTGGGTATCTTTCTTGCATATCAGCCTCCTTCTCCCAAGTGGACTCTTCAAATGGTCGATTCTTCCATTGAACTTTGATGGATGCAATCTCCCTTGATCTCAACTTGCGAATTTCTCTATCTAGAATGGCAACAGGCTCTCCTCATAAGACAAATTCTCATCGAGAAGGACTGAATCCCAACGAATAATGTAGTTTCCATCCCCATGGTATCTTTTCAGCATAGACACATGAAATACCGGGTGCACTCCTGAGAGTCCTGGAGGCAAGGCTAATTCATAAGCCACCTCCCCTACTCGCTTAAGTACTTCAAATGGTCCAATATACCTTGGGCTTAGATTACCTTTCTTACCAAACCGGATCACACCCTTCATGGGTGAAACCTTCAGCAAAACTTGTTCACCCTCCATGAACTCCAAGTCTCTCACGTTTCGATCTGCATATTCCTTTTGCCTACTTTGCGCCACTAAAAGCTTTGCTTGAATGAATTTCACTTTCTCTTATGATTCCCTCAGAAGATCAGTACCCCAGGGCCTCACCTCGAATGCATCAAACCAACCAATGGGAGACCTACATCTCCTCCCATACAATGCTTCGAATGGGGCCATATCAATAC
>NC_028640.1:46296223-46298346 GCF_001406875.1 Solanum pennellii | reverse complement strand
CCAAGTCATACCCAGAATCACATCGAAATCAACCATTTCTAAGATAACCAAGTCTACATGAGTATTGCTCCCCCAAAAGTCACTAGACAAGACCTATACACCCTTTCAACTATCACAGACTCACCCACCGGAGTAGAAACACGAATAGGCATGTCAAGCAATTCACAATGTAAATTAAGACCGGTAGCAAATGAGGAAGATACATATGAAAATGTGGAGCCAGGATCAAATAATACAGAAGCCATGCAATCACAAACCAAAAGATTACCTGTGATAACAACATCTGATGTCTCCGCTTCCGACCGCCCAGGGAAAGCGTAATATTGGGCCCTATCACTTGTCTGCCCGTTGCCCCTACCATGTTGAGCTGCAGTAGTTCCCATTTGCCCGTCGCCCTGGCCGTTTTGGTGACCACCATTACCTCGGCCACCACGCCCTCCAGAATGACGGCCTCTCCCATGACCACCTCCACCTCAGACTATTGGGGGTCTGTAACTTTGTTTTGGACAAAACCTCCTAATATGTCCGATCTCTCCTCATCCATAACACTCTCTGGATTCAAGCATAGGTCTCTGTGAGAACGACGAAGTCTGGGTATAACCTCCAGACTCAGGGAAATGTTGACCGGTCTGCGGTGGACCCCCAGCTACAGCCTGCAGTGAAGACTGAATAGGTCGGGCTGGATAACCTCCTGAACTCTGTCCTCTAGAGTAAGAACCACTAAACTCGCCTCCCTTACGAAACTTCTTAGTTGCTGATGCTATGGTGAAGTCATCTGGCTTCACTCCGTCCACCTCTATCACAAAGTCTACCACTTCCTGAAAGGATATTGCCGTAGCAGCTACCTGTAAGGCTGAAATCCGCAAATCTGACCTCAACCCTTTCACAAAACGGCGAATCCGCTCTTGTGGACTGAAGCAAAGCTGGGTGGCATACCTGGATAATGCACGAAACTTAGCCTCATACGCAGTGACTGTCATCCTGCCTTGCTCTAGGCTCAGGAAATCATCTCTCCTCCTATCCCTCAAAGTCCAGGGTATATACTTCTCCATAAATAAGCTAGAAAATGACGCCCAAGTCATAGGTGGTGCCTGTGCTGGTTGACACTCAACATATGACCGCCACCACATTTTGGCGTTTCCCTGAAACTGATAGGTTACAAACTCAACGCCAAATCGTTCTACTATGCCCATTTTATGTAGTAACTCATGACAATCAACCAGAAAATTGTAGGCATCCTCAGATTCAGCACCCTTGAAGACTGGAGGTTTCAATTTCAAGAACTTACTTAAAAGTTCATGCTGATTGCTTGTCATTATAGGCCCTGTAGTCAAACGAGGAAAAGTGCCTATGTCCAATGAAGCATCCATGCGGGGAGCCACAGCAGCTGCCTGTTGTACTTCCGGAACCTGAGGTGCTGGTGCAGAAAACACTGGAGGTGTCTGGCCTTGATCAGATAACCCGGTAAGATAAGCAAGAACCTGACTAATCATCCCTAGGGTAGGTTGGGGTGGTAATTCCTCATTCTGCACTTGCTCATTTTCCCCTTCCTCACCCTCTCTTACTACTTCCTCAGTCGGTGGAGGAGTCACCGCCCTAGTACTAGATGGGCCAGGTGCTTGTCCTCTTCCTCTAGAGGACGTCCTCCCGCGACCTGTACCACGGACTCTTGCCACTACTCCTCCTCGAGCTACAGCCCCAGCGGCTGGTTCAGACGCATCCTGTCTTGCCGGTGTTGGTGTTGGCGCAGTTGTTGCGCTAGTTCTAACCATCTGCGAAATAGAGTGAAGATGGTCAGATACCAATTTGTATCACCTAGATACCAATTGGATCCAAGTAATAGCACGAAAGAAAGAAAGAATGGAATTTTCCTAAAGTCCTATAGCCTCTCAAAGAAAAGTAAAGGCGTCCCCCTACCGTTCCTTAAGACTCTACTAGACTCGTTCTTGTGTGATGAGACCAACAAACCTAATGCTCTGATACCAAGTTTGTCACGCTCCAAAACGAGTCGTGAGTGGCACCCACACATAACCTACTATGTGAGCGAACCAACCAATCTAAACCCCAACATTTCAATCATAATAAAAAAGAATATAATGCGGAAGACTTAAAACTCATTAACG
>NC_028640.1:46277474-46295902 GCF_001406875.1 Solanum pennellii | reverse complement strand
TTTCAGATAATAACATAAAATCAACTAATATTCTTAACAGGTGACAACAACATTTACCATAACCCTTGGTCACAACACCAAGCACATATATGAGGACTCAAGCCTCCACACCATACTCATTTGGGAAACAGGTTCTTCAAATTGAGTATATTAACATATTTCAAGATTCGTTCTCTTTACTACCCTGGTGTCGGAACGTGACACTCCGATCCATCTACTATCCTGGTGTCGGAACGTGACACCCGATCCACTACTATCCTAGTGTCGGAACGTGACACCCGATCCACTACTATCCATGTGTCGGAACGTGACACCCGATCCACTACTATCCTGGTGTCGAAACGTGACACCCGATCCCCTAATACTACGTGTCGGTTCGTGACACCCGATCCATTAACCTCATTCTTTTAGTTCATCAAGCCTTGTTTTATGCCAAAACATCATTATTAACAAAGAGGTTTTTAAGTTTTAAGATTCAACAGCCTCATCATGCTAATTCCTCACAATTATATAATCACATCATACATGCACACAATTAAGCATATAGGAGAATTTACAATACTACCCAATACATATCATTCGCTATTAAGAGTTTACTATGAAATAGCATAAACCATAACCTACCTCCACCGAAGAATCGTGATCAAGCAATCTACTTCCCAAGCCTTTTTGTTTTCCTCTTCGTTCTCCCTTATCTCGTTCGTTTCTCCCTCTCTCTCTGTTATTTCTATTTTTCTTATTCAAACCCTCTTTCTTTTACCCTAATTGTCATATAATTAAGTATAAAAGATGATAAAAATAACCCACTATTTATTTGAAGGTTATCTCCTTTAACCCCCAAGTAATTGAATTATTAACATTAACCCACTAACTTTATAATTATAAGCATGAATAGTCCAAAACGCCCCTTTAAAAGCTTTAGCAGAATTCCGACCCTGTCAGGGTTACGCAGCCTGTGACGGTTCGTCATGACTGTGACGGTCCGTCCTGCAGGTCCGTCACAAAGTTCAGAGAGTTAATTCTGTGGAAAGATTTGTGACTGTCCGTCGTGCCAACGACGGTCCGTCCTGCTATTCCGTCGTGAAGTTCAGAGAGTCGATCTCAGTACTCAAATTTTCAGGATCTATGTGTTTTGGAACGAGACCCCCTCGACGGTCTGTCGTGCCCATGACGGTCCGTCGTGGTATCCGTCGACCCAGCCAGTTATTACCAGAAATAAACTCTACAGCTCAAAATGACTAAACAGGTCGTTACAAACCTATGGAATGTCGCAGAGTATTAGGATGTTCTGGAGTTCTAAAATGTCGTTGCTTGAATGAGTTATTCACATCCTGGTGAGTAGGGGTAGGTAGCATATAACGGTAAGAGCAAAAATGTGGATCGACATATGGCACATATTCGACACAACTTTTATAGACATGTACATATTTAGTATGGAATGTTTTTTTGGCAATAGATAAAACCAAATCCACTACCATAACAGACATCAACAACATATGATATACAATTAGCCACGGTTGGACATGTAAAGTTTCGCAAATAACAAAATAGACACTACTTGATCAAACTAATAATATTAAGATCCGTTGAATAGAAAAAGACTCTACTTTGTCATTTTTATGGTGTCTACATCACACTCTTCGTTGTCGTTTATGAATAAGTTTCTTCTCTTCTTAGACTATCTCGAATAAACTCTTCTGTTTGAAATTGAAGTCTCCTATTAATCAGGAATTTCTTTTGAGTATTCTGTGTTTGATCCTCCCGCATTACAATCTATTCGTTCAGTTGAATCTTCTACTTTCGCTTAACCTGTACGTAAAAGTAATTAATGATGATGTATGTTAAACAGATTTTCCGGAAGATGAATGATGTACCTATCAAGATATTATGAATTAGAAGCTCAATAATATTGTAGCACTTTGCCTTCTAGTCTTTGTTTATGCGATGTTGCATTCTAATTCTTCATCCGACACATACACTTTTTTGACTGTATAGTTTTACCACCCCTATTTCACATTTAAATTGCTCATTTTAAGTTTGAATACCAAGTCCATCCTGCATATACTGCAAATATGGGAAGGTACATTAGTCTCACTTTCGAAAATATGTTAACCAACTTATGAGAAAAAGTATCAAGAAGTTTCTCCGCAACCCCATCAAGGACTAAAGCACTCTTCCCACCAATGTCCTTGACCTTTATTAAAATTTTGTATGAATTTGAATCAATAGAATTTATGTGTGTACAAATGCCCCTTACTTCGAGACTTTTCTTGTGGAGGCTAGCCGATGTTTGGTGACAAGACTTGAAGTAGTCATGAATGTGTTTTTCTTATTTTTTTGAGACTTGTGAACGTGTAGGCTTGCCGAATTTGACAACGAGTGCTAATGTCTTCATGAATATGTATTCATTTTTTTCGAGACTTCTCTACGTGTAGGCTTGCCGAATTTGACAGTTAAAGTTGGAGTCTTCATGAATTCATTGTTGAAACTTCAAGAGTAGTTGTTTCTTGTTGTCATATTCTAATTGGGCCACCGCCAATAATTTTCTTGTAGTAGCGTCAAACATTTTTTTAAAAAAACTTCTTGCTCGACAACCACATGGACCTTCTACATCGATTTCAAAAAGACAGGTCTAGTGGGTAGTAGCACTTGCTAATTTCCTTGGTGATCACCCTCTTCCGAGAAAATGGTAAACTTTAAATGAGTTACCGGATGAATATGCTTTTTTTACTGAAGAGTTGTCGACATGGACAATGTTCTTTGCTGGATCTGCACGCCGAGATGGAGAAGGGGCAGGAGTGGTGTTGATACCTGCAGAACAAATAATTTTACCATTCTCATTTGTTCTAGGTGAAACATGTTCCAACAATGCTGCAGAATACCAAGATTTAATTGTAGGCCTTGAAATTGTATTGGACCAAAATTATATAATTTATGTGTTTACACTCCCATGTCAACAAGAAAATGATAAAAGAAAGAAAATATTATAAAAGTACATTTATAAATGAATATAAAGGTCATAAATTAGTAATTTTAGCACTAATAAAAATAGAGTGATAACTTTCATAATTTCATAGAAGATTAAATTAAAGAAGTATAAATAGGTAAAAAATACAAAAAAAAAAAACAAATAAGAACAAATACAATATTCATATCCTTCTAAGATTGTAATTATAACAATATTTCTACTAAAAATAAATACATAAGGAATAGAGTTATTGATGATACCTCATCTCCTATAACCAATCAAAATTCAAAAGTCTTAATAATGATCCAAGTGCTTACTTCCTAATGAATGATACATAGCATATAAAATTTAATATAATTGAAAATAAAAAAAGAGCAAGAAAAAGTTCAATGATTTCTTGACCACATAGATATGTCCGTCCGTTGGACTTCCTAAATGCTTATAGTTAGAATTTATATTTATTACCAAAATATTTTACAAATGTAAAATACTAAAAAGAAATTCTAAAGGTTGAATATTTGTGGAATATGAAAACAAATTCACCACATTGAATTGAATGAACTAATGACTGAGAATGTATTTCATTTTAATGAAATATTATTAATATATAAATAAATTTATTTTTTAATACCAATAATTAAAAGATTGGTGTTTAATTAAATACTCAAATAACTATTCAACCTATAAAAGATAATTTCTAATTCAACTTTTTTTATCATCCCTATTATAGTATTACATATATATATANATATATATATATATATATATATATATATATATATATATGTAACCAAATTAGCCTGCATTGTTTCATTATACAGACGCACGTAACCAGGATCGGCACGCAGCGCACCATTGGTTCTGTTAGCACTCCACAATCACTTGGTGAGCCTCCTGTCTTTCCAAAGGAGATCCCTTTAATTGATTTTCTAGCTTAGTAGTTCAGATTGCAATTAATTTATTGTTTTGACACAAGTGCCATTTTGGAAAAATTAATTTATGAAGTATTTGTTTTTAAATATGCTTAATTCTTGTTAAAGTTGAGTTTAGTCCTTCCGCTGAGTTAAGTAAGCCAAGCCAAGAGTTTGTTTGGGGTCGGGAATGGTCTCCGAATGCCGGCCACGTCTAGGATGTAGGTATATATAAAGTCGTTCAACATAACACCGGAAATTCCTCCAGACTCTCCAGGTATTTCACTTTATCAATCTATACTATTGCTATCAAGAATTTAGATGCCCTTTGTTTGAAGCGATAAATAAACCCCAATGCAAATTCCTACTAAATATCCCAATTTCTTCATAATCTCACGGTTTTCCACTTTTCTTCCCTTAAATGCATGTTCTACCGACGGATATAGAAGACAAGTTACAAATAAACTTAATTTTTTATTAAGAAAATCAATAATGGGTTCTGATCTCTGCCGTATATAAATAACCTTCAAGAACAGTCGCCTTTTGTATTACTACTTTTTCTGTCGTTTATAATTATCCTTCAACAAAACCTTGCCTTTTGAAATGCTGACCTAATTAGTTAGTTCAGAAGATATATAAGGACCCTAATCTAATTAGACTAACCTAAGCTCTCATAATTCACAAACTCAAATTCTCTTCCTTCTCTCTTCTTTCTCTCTCTAGTTGAAGTACTCCATTGAAGACTAAGATAGGGGTGGGTTCAAGGGCTGAAAAGGGTAGAATTTCTTCATCAATTTGTAAGGTAACCTATTCCTTTCACCTCTGTGACCTCTTTCCTCAAAGGGTTCCATCAAATTGACGTCAGAAGTTGGGTTTTCAAGTTGGTCTTTTCCAATCTCAAAATTTATCTCGTCAATTGATTTGTTTATTATTTATTTTGGATATTACAAATAGATTAACATGTATTTTAACTTAATTATTTTAATTATTGATGGATTGGTCTTGTTTGTAGATGATGACCTATTCCCCTATACCTTAGGTTATGATCTTGATATGAATTCTGTAATGTTGGTTCAATTGAATTTGTTATCGGTTGAATTACTACTAGATGATGATATTATATCAATTATAAATATATCAGGGTGAATTATAGTCCTATCATGCTATTTCTTGAGTAATTGATCTTTATTATGACTTTGACCTAAGTCTCTTATCTCAAATTTTGAACTAGAGATTGATTGTGATGTAGTGATTCAATTAACCTTGTTATCATGTTGGTTATTGTTGTGTGATGATATTACACCCTTATTGGATTGAGTTAACTTTTGATGGAAAGACCTTGATGATGAATTATGAAGAAGGCTTGGTAAGTCTTGTGATCCCTACTCTTTACTTCAGTTATGGTTAATTGTGGTTAAGTGATGATGTGGTACTGAAGTATGTCTTATGTTAAGATTGATAGGTTTGGTATGATGTTAAATTGAAATATCTTGACTATGGTTTGTGAGGTGTTGTCTAAGATTTAAATATTATAAGGATGGTGATAACTTACCAATGTGTCTTATTATGATGTGAATATGTTAAAGTGCTTAGCTCACTTATATGGATTGTAATTAAAGGACAATACTCATGCAATTCTTATTGAGCTATGATGATGATGTTTATATAATGGATAGAACTTATGACCTGCATTAAGCTATGATTATTAATAAAGGTACTAAAGAAATTTCAAAAAGGGACTCTAACGTAGCACTGAGTGAACTAGAGTGAGGAGTGTCCTTTCCCACATGGGGAAGGTAGGATCACTAATTTATTCTTGATATTTGAGGCTCCAATGCATGCATAATAAGGAGGGTCCAAACTATATCTCCTAGTTCTTGATCTATGTTACAACCCATAGGAATACTAGCTAGTGGATCCACGAAGTTGCTTTATTCATGTTTTGGTACTACCTTGCTATGTAGTATGCCTTGTTTTGGTGTAGTATACCATGACACCGGATTCCACATTATCTCATGTGGTCTATGTCGATTAAGGAAAGTTGTTCCCAACAGATAAAATGAACTAAAGGATTGAACTCTAACTAAGATGACCTAAGGGGTTTAGCTTAGTCTAGACAGGGGTATGGGACTCTACCTATATATTGCCCTAGTTAGCCTTAAGGGAAGTCTTAGGAGGATGTATTTATGTATGTATATGCTTATAAATGTATATTATATGTAAATGATGATCTTACATGTAAATGAAACTATGTGATGTTGATTTACTATAATGACCATGTACTTGGTCTCTATTTCTAAAGTATGACATTATATACTCTTAATTTTATATTATGTGAAGTAGGACATTGGTTATGGTTCTTGCTAGGTTTACTTGATTAGGTAAGGTTATAGGGCTTTGCTTAGTCATTCCACAAGTGTAGTAAAAAGGGTGATGAGTAATGGTCCTGCTTTAATTATGTTGAAATATACTCTTATTCATGCTTGTGCTATTATAACTTGATTATAGAGTTACTTTGACGATGTGTTCAATCATGTGATAAGCATGCTGCCTTGACTAGACTCTGTTTTGTTTGTCTTGTGATGTACATGCCTATGATTTAATGAATATGTTTTATTTATTGGTATGGTTTTCTTGAATGTGCATAAGGCTTTTCAAAGTAAATTTCATACCTTTATGAATTGTCTCATTTTTCATCATGATCTCATGATATGTTTGCATATGGTCTCATACTTAATACAAGTGGAGTACTTACACCATTTTATCCCTTTTCCCCAACATTTTAAGTTCCGGTCATTGAAGGGCTTTTGAGATGACTTTGAAGAAAGACTTGAAATCTCATTCATCCAAGTTGGGTAGGTCCTCACATTACGAGCGAAATGCCAATATCAACGTTATGAAGTTTTTTTAGTTTTTAAGACTCTTATGTTCTTTCCTTTTCTTTGAATACTAAACATTGTATGACCTATACGTGGTCTTGTTATATTGATGTATGGGGTACTCCCAAATTATTACACTATTGGTAGATGGTTATGAGATGAGACATATTTTAGAGACTATCTTATGTTATATTATATATATATATATATATATATATATATATATATATATATATACGTGTAATAAAATTAGAAGACTAAGTAATCTTCCTATATGAAGGGTGTATATATGCTCGATATAACTATTATGTGCATGTATAGGTCTATGTTAACCTCCATGTAGTACTAATGAAAATTTTTAAAATTTTCCGCATTTTAACATATAAATGTAATGATGTAGGCTAAGAGGGTAGTTTTTGTCCTCAAAGAGGACGACGACGCCGGTTACGCAAGGGGGTGCTACCAGGATGTGACAGTTGTACAAAATCTATGAATAAAAATATACTTTTGCAATATTTAAACTTTTAACCTAAGTTAATCAAACTTAGAGCAAAAGAAGAAAATATTCGACAATTTCCTCCTAAGAACAAGTAGGAGGTTTTCTTAAATTCCATCCCCAAAATTGAAGTATTTCTCCATAGATTTCATCACTGGTATATGGGATTGAACTGGTACGTTCCTTTCATCCACTAGGTCCTTAGAATTCAGTCAGATTCTTGATCCTTGATATCTTGATTAGATCTAGAGTTCTAAAACCTTGAAGAATTATTAAGATATAGCTGTTATAATGTTCTTAATAAGATTATCATTTTTTTCATGAAATTGTTGATTATTTATTTTCATGAAATTTAGAATCATACTATTGTAGATTCTCTTAGTTTATCAATAACAATTGCTAGGTCAGTTGAACAATTAAGCATGCCTCAGATTTTGAATGTTCATTGTCAGTACTTAAATGTTGCATTCTCATTTCCAATAATTTAGTTATATTGTGTCATACACATTCCAATTTGGAGTAGGCTTAGCATTGAGTTAGATTAGGGTTCAGCATACCCTCATAGTCTAAAAACTACGTGCCCTTCTAGGAGTATAAATCCCCTCATTGGGCATCAAATTTAGCGATCAAACGAGTAATGCCTTTATACTATAGAATGGAAATGTATATTAGGTCCTCCCAATGGGGAGCATACATCGTACTCCACGTTTAGCTCATTTTATTTTATGTCGGTTAATAGTAGCTCCCACAATCAGACTCTAGTGCATTTGACTAGGTTTTCAATATTTTTGTATTCTGTCTTATCATTTTAATAATTATTACTTCCTCAATAAATTCAGATAAGTTCATTGCAATGTATTTCAGTATTTACATTATGTTCAGATGCGTCATTTCTCAGTTATCCTTGTTCAACTTACATATTTTTTTCAGTTATATTCTTATCTTGCATTCTCCGTACATTCCAAGTACTGACGCATACTCAGAGCTACATCCTTTCATGATGCATGTTCAAGTACTCAGCATTCAGATCACGCATATATTTGGTTCCTGATCCATACTCAGCAGCATTAGGGGTGAGTCCTCACACTTTGAGGACAATTGACATGTTTTCCATTTCAGTCTTTTATTTTGTGTTTCAGTTTTTCCTTGGACATGTCCCAACAAACCGAGTTAGTTAGAGACTTTCTTAGATAGAGTTTTATATTTAGGTTTAGCATTTGAGTTATTGTTTAGTATCACTTAACATTTAGAAGTTTATTATATATTCAGATTTGTATGGGTATTTCCCATCTATCAGTTATCTCATAATTTAAGTTGTTGCATAATATCCTGTGTTCATTATTTATAATATGCTTATGATATGCCAGATCAGGAGTAGCTTGGGGTCACTCGTGATCCTAGATCCCGTGTTTACGCAAAGGGGATAGCCGCAACGCGTGTCACTTTTCCATCAATACACACAAAGATTCATGAATAAAACAGGTAAATCTTAATATTTAGTGTTTTTACTAAGACAAAATGTCTTATGAAATTATTTTTAGAAAGAACCAAATAGAGATCATTATCTTAGTGATAGATAATGCTAAAAGTATTGAATTAGCTATGGGATTAGTCAGTAATCCTTGCTTATCCATCACTAAAAGCCTCCTTGCTAATTCATGAATTTTATTTTATTTTATTTTGCGCTAATCCATAGCTTAAAAAATTAGCATGAAATTTAATTGTTCAGCTATGAAATTTCATCCATCTTAATTCCTTATTTTCTAGTAGGTTAATATACTCTTAGACAAATATCTCATCAAGGATGAACGACAACTTTAATATCAATATATACTCGAAAAAAACAAAGATGTGGTTAATTTCATAAATTTTCATATAATTATGACCTTCCCACTAATATCATATAACTATGGAAATTTCGTGACCAAGTAATCAAAAAATTCCTACCTAATTAACTTACACAAAGTCATGTAGCCGAAAAATCCAACTTTAATTTTTCACTCTACATAAACAATCTAACAGTTTTTGTTTACTAATTTTTGCTTGTCTACTTGAGACAGTGTTTTCATTATATCATTAAATTTAGATTAGAGACTGCAATCTAATCTTATAGTTCTAATATAACCATTCTTAAGCTACGTAAATGTTTAAATTCTAATCCTAAACTTTAGGCTCTACACACTGCATGTTCTTTTTATCATGAATTTTGGTTATTTTTATCTGACTTGAATGATCATAAATTCTAACTTATGTGAAAGAGAGACATGACTTACTAGGAATTGGATCAATAGGCTCAGGGGTACGCTCCTAATTCTATGGAAGAGAATCCGCTATTTGACAAATATATTGATCTAGTCACGTAACCAAGCGAAAAAAGGGATTCTCTTGAAGCATGAATTATGATGACCATGAATCCTCCTTTTATTTGTTACGAGACTAGAGAGAATTTTCTCTTGCACTAGGGACTAGAAAGTCATCTCTCTCTCCTTCACTTAAAACACAACCTATAACTATTCATGTCAGACAAAAAATAACTAAACTTAATGATAAAAAGACCACGTACAGTGTATAGCCTTAAGTCTAGGATTAGTATTGAAACATTGCAGTAGCTTGAGAATGATTATATTAATATAAGATTTAATTATATTCATGATGTAGGTTAAGGTCCTCAGCATTCAGATCACGCATAGTCATATAATTATTATTTTCCCACTAAATACATATAACTATGGAAATTTCATTAAAAAGTAATAAAGAAATGCCTACCTAATTAACTAACACAAAATCATTTTGCTGAAAAATCAAACTTTAATTTTTCACTCTACATAAATAATCTAACATTTTTTTGTTTACTCGTTTTATCTTTTCTACTTGAGACAGTGTTTTCATTATACCATTTTATTGACCTTGGAGACAACAATCCAATCTTTTGTTATAAAATAATCATTCTTAAGCTACATAAGTACTAATCCTAATGTTTAGGCTCTACTACCTACATTCTTTTTATCATACATTTAAGTTATTTTTGTGTGTCTTGAATCATCATGGATTGAGATTTATGTGAACAGAGAGACATGACTAACTAGGAATCGGTTCAATTGGCTCAGGGGCATATCCCGTATCGGCAGCAAAATAATCCCCTCTTTGACACATATATTGCTCTAGTCTCATAACCAAGTGAAAAAAGGGGATTCTCTTTAAGCATGGATTCTTCGGTACAAGAATCCACCTTTGATTTGTTACGGGACTAGAGCGAATTTTTCTTGCACCAGGGTCTAATATATGTGAGAAAGAGTGTATTCTCTTTCAGCAGATAGAGGGCATCCCCTTGAGCCTATGGATTCAATTCCTAGAAAGTCAAGTCTCTCTCCTTTACTTAAAACACAACCTATGATGATTAAAGTCGGACAAAAATAACTAAATTTCATAATAAAAAGAGCATGTAAGTTGTAGAGCCTAAAGTCTACGCTTAGTATTTAAACATAGACGTATCTTAAGAATGATTATATTAATAAATATTGAATTGTGGTCTAATCTGAATCTTGCTAAAGAAAGAATAGCTATATAATGAAAACACCATGTCAAGTATAAAAGAAAAAAAAAGTAAACATGGATATATATTATTTTTATACATAATAATATTCTACAAAAGTTCCACGATACTCCTTATATTCCACATTAAGTGTAATTTATAAGGCAAAAGACACCTATTAAGAAAAATTCGTCAAACATAGAATAAAAGTAGAGGAAATAGGCGACCAAAACCCATCCAAGAATGCAATACGTTTTCTTCAGTTTTTGCCCCAAAATTGAAGGATATTTCATAGATTTCTTCACCAAGTAATGGGATTTCACTAGTGGGTTTCTTTAACCGATTAGGTCCCTAGAATTCAGCTAGATTCTTGATTTATGTATCTTTCTAAAACCTAAAGTTTGTAAAACCTTAGATATTAGTTGTGATTTAGTTATTAGAGTATTCCTAATTATATTATCTTGTTTTTGTGGAATCTTTGATTACTTTATTGAATGAAACTCATAACCCTAGTTGTGTAGATTCTTTAGGTTTATTAATGATACATGCTAGGTCAATTAAAAAACTATACATGCATCGTTTTTTGAATGTTACATTATCAGTTTATCATTGTTATATTCTCAGATTTTCATGTTAGTATTTGAACTATTCAGTGTTTCAATTATGTGTGTTAGATATACATATTATGTTTGGAGTACGCTTAGAACCGAGAGGACTAGGTTTTAGTATACCCTCATAGTCCTAGAACTGCATACCCCTATAGGCTAAGTCCTCTCTATGGGCATTAGTTTTAGTGATCACGCCATAAACGCCTCTATACCCCTGGCAAGGTATATCGGTTCCTTCAATGTGGTGTGTGCATTTGACATCATGGATAACTCATGTGATGGTTTTGTCGGTTATTAATGGCTCCCATAGTCAGACTCTAATGTATTTGACCAGTTTCTCAGTTATACTTCAATATTCAGTCTCATCATGTTCCTCTTGCAATAATTCATGTGTAATCCTTATTGAATGATTTTTCCTGATCTCAAATCAAAAGTACTAAAATCAAAATTTTGAGCATACACACATAAAATGTAATGAAGGGAATGGTTTCCTTGTTCTAGTTTGAACCAAAGGATTCTTCATGGAAAAAGTGAAATTAGGATAATTATTAGCCCCTATATCGAGTTTTTGTAGATCAATCCATTCTTTCTGTGTTATTGTTGTAAGATGGATAAATTGAGCTGGTTTGGATAGGATATTAGTACAACCATTGGTTACCGTTTTGGTTCATAATTATGACTTGATCATCTAGTTTTCCTGGTGAGCAGTTTGAAAATCTAAAGAGAAAATTATGATAAACCATTAAAATTTGTCATGTCAGGAGCAAAAATTTTATCAAAAGAATTCCAAACATCATTTAATGAAGTCTGCAAGTATAACTTAGGAGCTACAACATTGTTAGGTTGATTAATATTACAACTTCTTCAAATCACACTCATATCCCAGTCATGATCACCCATTTTAAATCTATATAAAATGATATCTACTTAGATCTATAAAATAAAAATGAGCTTACAAGAGAAACTAATAATGTTTTCTGCTAAATAAGAGAGGGAAAAAATGATTCAAAGAGGGGGGGTTCGAATGGAGGAAGTAGATGATCAAAGAAACGTTTAGTGGGTATGACATTATAACTGGAAGATTAAGATGAAGAAAAGTGAACCAATTTCAAAATATTTAGATAAAATTAAAGGGCTATCTACCTATCCCGGCGCATCCATATTTAATTTACAGTTATTGCACAATAAATATTTTTTTCTATTTTAGAATGTGTGGGAATAGAAACATGAGAGATTTCAAAGATAATAATGTGTACCTTTTGTTTAAGATCATACATCTCATATATTATTGTAACAAATCGAGAGCACCCACTAGTCATAACATGGTGTATTACACAACCCTTAGAATTCATCCATCAAATAGGCATTTGAAAATAAGGAAGAATTTAAATATTTCTTTAAAACATAACTTGAAAGGTATTTCATAAGACCGGAAGTCTTTCTAACATTATTGTCTCAAATTGTCTATGAATGACATGAATAAAAGTCTTTAGACAGAGACACATAAAGTCTAAAATATAAAAGTAAACGTCATAAGGGTAAATAAATATTGTCCTCTAAGCAATGAGGGCTCAGAAAGATCTTCAATCTGCTAAATTTTTTAAACTCTAGCCTCCAATAGCAACTTAGAGCTCCAACCCTACATTTGGTTAGAATGTAGGCAATATCCATTAGTACAAAAGTACTAAGCATGGAAGGTACAATAACATCATAAGAGTATCTCAATAGTTAGTCATCAGAAGACATAATCGTAATTTGATACTTCAACCATTTGTCTTTTATACTCAAGTGAACTATGTCCAAAGACACCTCCACGTATACTTGTGCAAGTCAAAGGTAGCATCCCATATTAGTACCTAAGCTAAGCACCTCTTTGGTAATTCTTGGTCATAGACCTCATTCATACATAAGTAGAGCACTATACCCCTAGGTCACCTCAAGACACACTTGTGCAATGCATGTGGGGTATCCCACTCTACTTCACACACTAAGCATATCTTGAAGTCACATATTCATGTGTTACTCCCTCTTAAGTGTCACTAAGGACCTAATTTCACATTTCATAAGTAGCTTCAAGTCATACTTGTGTCATGTATGAATGACATACGATTCTTCCATTCACGCTAAATACTCATTTAGGCTAGCTTACTCAATGCTAACTATCTTTCATACTAGTCTATCAAGAATAACATACTATCATACTAGACATAACTATAACGGAAAACATAATATCATGAGATCCAACTATCATAGGAAGGTCATAAAAATACCCACCTAGCCACCATGCATCCACTCATCAATATGTAATCTATCCATAGGGTATTATGATTCCCCTAAGTTACCATGAGTAATCTAACACAACCTGTTCTATGAATTGCACCTTTAATGCAAGCCAAGCTACCATTAGGACAGTATAAGTCATCTATCCTAAAACTACCATGAAATTGTTTTGGCCTAACCAAGTCAAGCTATCATAAGGCATTCTAATCATGCTACTTTAAGTTATCCTTAGGAGAGTTTCATTCCTCAATTCCAAGATACCATGGTAATCACCATCCCCAATCTTCCGTGAGATTTACTATCTTAAGCTACAACAACATTTACTCTCTAAAGTTTCCATGAGACTTACTGTCTCAAGCTTCTAACCTTGGTCTTATTTTAGTAAGCCAAGATTTACATGAAGGAAACACAAGTCTCAACATCAAGCTATTCTAGTCTAACTTTCTTTGATTCATTTATGATTATTAGGTAAACCTTGAATCCTTCTATGTGAGAGAACTTGCTTATCTTAGCTTGTTCATATCTAAGTGTATAAGAGAAAGAGAATACTTGATCAAGATCACACAAATTTAATATGTCATATCACACAAATAGGGATTTGGGGGTAAAGTCAATATGAGGAGATATGTACTGATTATTATCTTTCTCTTGTACACTTATATATGCACAAGCTAGGAGAAGCATTTTTTCTCATATAGAAGGATTCTAGGTTGACCTAATAACCTAAAATGAATCAAAGAAAGTTATACTGCAATAGGTTGATGTTGAGACTTGTGTTTCCTTCATCTAAAGCTTGGCTTATTAAAATAAGACCAAGGTTGGAAGCTTGAGATGGTAAGTCTCATGGTAGCTTGAGATAGTAAATCTCATAGTAGCTTGAGATAGTTAATATCAGGGAAGCTTGGGGATGGTGATTCCCATGGTAGCTTGGGATTGATAAATGAACTCTCCTCAAGATAGCTTGAATTAGCATGATTAGATTGCCTTATAATAACTTGACTTGGTTAGGCCAAAACCATTTCATGGTAGCTTTAGGATAGATGACTTATACTCTCCTAATGGTAGTTTGGCTTGAAAGCAAGGTGCAATTCATCCAATAAGTTGAGTTATATTACTCATGGAAGCTTAGGGTTGAGGATTTATACTCCAATATGGATAGATTACATCTGATGAGTGGGAGCATGGTTGCTATGTGGGTATACTTACAAACTTCCTATGATAGCTTTGATCGCATGATATGATGTTTTCCATGGTAATTAGGGCTAGTATGATAGTATGATATTGTTGATAGACTAGTATGAAAGATAGTTAGCATGATCAAGTCATATCATAAAAAAAATGGAAATCAACAGTTGTAATTACATCCCATTCAACCATCTAAATTTATCCAACAAACCTCTTTTCCTCCATCTACAACCATAGTAGTGTGTGTTCCACCAACAACTACAACAACAAAAGAATGGATTGATCTACAACAACTCGATATAGGGGCTAACAATTATTCTATATTTAATTTTTTCCGTGGAGACAACTTTGATTCAAACTAGAACAAGGTACCCATTCACTTCGTTATATTTTATGTGTGTATATTTAAGATTTTGATTTTAGTACTTTTGATTTGAAATTAGAAAAAATAATTCAATAAGGATTACGCATGAATTATTGCATATGGCTCAAAATTTTGATTTTAGCACTTTTTTTTAAAGAGGAAAAATCATGGTTCTTTGAGACATATTTCTCCAGTCCCATAACCAAGTGAAAAGGGGGATTCTCTCTCCTTCACTTAAAAAACAACCTACGATGATTCAAATCAGACAAAATCAACTAAATTTCATAATAAAAAGAATGTGTGCGGTGTAGAGTGTAAAGTCTAAGATTAGTATTTAAACATTGATATAGCTTAAGAATGATGAATTAATATAAGATGAAATTGTAGTATAATCTCAATCTAACCAAAGAAAACATGACTATATACTGAAAAAACCATCCCAATTAGTAAAAAAGAAAAAAGTGTAAACATGGAGTTATATTATTTTGGCAAAAGGTTCTAGTGAACCCTTGTACTTGAGTAAGTTTGTATTGTGAACCCTTCTACTTATACATTTGTCATCGGACCCCTGAACCCATCTACGCTCAACATTTTAAAAATGTTTTCTGACTTGGCCTCCTTTGTGGCAGATACAACCAAGGGGCGTGTGATATACACACATGAGGAGAGTGAAATGTGGTTAAAAGGGTCTAATAGCCACATTAGGGTTTTATAAAGTCTTCTTTCCCATTCACATTTAAAACCATTATTGAAAAATTAAGCTTTTTCTTGACTCTTTTTTGATCTTCTTTCTCCAAATTTTTGTCCATTTATTTCATCGTTATAATCCTCTTTTATTTCAATGCATTTCCAGTTAATTATTTGCTTCTTTTTGTGGTTAATCCTATTGTAGTTTTCTACATCATCACAAAAGTTGTTTTTCTTAGAATCCTATCATCATGAAACATGTAATTGAGAGCATAAAAATAGAATCCCCAAAAATTTCCAGAAAATAGAAGACGAAATCTAGACTAAACACCATACAAATACAAAAATAAGTCACAAAATTTATATACATAAACTAAAAATCAAATAAAATCAACAAAAATACTCAAGCAATTTTGTGGGAATGAAGAAAAAAACGAGAAAGAAAAAAAGTAGGTATAGATAGCCTCACATAGATAGATGTCTACGACGATGTTAACACACTGTGCTTTTTTTATTTTGATGGAAACAAAGATGAATTCCTGGATTTTTTTCTCGTGTTTTTTCTTCAATTAAAAGAGTAGAAAATGTTGCTAAAAAGTGTAAGGAAGATGAAAGAGAAATGAAATAAGATTGTGGGGAAAGTGGTGGGTTTGGTGGCAAAAGGTAAATAAAAATCATATATGTATTAATTAAATATTATAAAAATGTCAAGATGACATGAAGTGGTATATATATACATGTGTCATTTTGTAATTATTTTTAAAATTACATGTCACACATTTGTGGTACACTCACAATTAAGTGGTAAAAAAGGTGTTTAATATGTTGAGTTTAGCTGGGTTCAAGGGTCCAGATTACAAATGAGTAAGTAGAAGGGTTCACAATACAAACTCATACAAGTATAAGGGTCCACCAAACCATTTTACCTAGTACTTTTACATATAATATTATTCTATAATCTTTTCATTATACTCCTTATATTCCCAAATTAAGTGTAATTCTTAAGGCAAAGCACACATATTAAGAATAATATTCAAGAGCATAGCGTAAATCACAATTTCAACTATTGCCTTTTGTGATATTTTAAATACTAGTTTCTGGACACGTGCTTTGCACGTGTGTTCCTAGATATGTTAGAATGACTAGAATGCATTGAAAACATATAGTGTGTAAACAACATGCAATGAATAATATAAGACAAAAATTATAAATAAATCTTTAATATTATAACCATAAAACACCAATGAGGGGCACATTTGATGTTTCAAATTAATTCTTTTTAAGCAATCTACTATAACTTTTAAACTTTGGTTAACAGTTAGCAAACTTTTAATAATGTCACAAATGGCTAATTTGAGCTCAAACAAGTATTTAGACTTACAACTTCATAGAAAACTAAATTAAGATGTCTAATAGTGACGAAAAAAACACAGAAAAAATAGAGAAGGAAAAAAATACAATGTATACATTCTTCATAAGTCGTTGATCAATAATAATGTAGATTAAAAGTTAAATAAAAAATTAGTAAATAATATTTCGAGTTCTTATTGACTCTTTCTCCCATATCCTATCAAAGTCAAGAGTCTTCTTCATGATATACGTCGATAACATAAACTATTTGAACATACATCAATTTGAAAATGTCTCAGTTCTTAAAAAGTAGCTTATCGATTATGAAATTGAAATCTAAATAAAAAATTAATATTAAAATAGAAGTAAACATAAATTGTAAAAAAAAAACAAGATATCTAGCAAAATTATGGATGAATAATCATTAAAGCTACAAAAATCTCAATATGAAGAATGAGTTACTCCATCAATAACCATCAATTTTTTGTACGTGTCCCTACCATCCACATTAATAAAAGATGTAGAATAATATATATGAATAAGAAAAAAATGATATTTTACATGGCAAAATACAATATACAAATATAAGATTCAAAATATATTAAAGAATTCATAAAACAACAAACCAGTTAAAAAAATAGTTATCTATAGTGGTAATGATGAAAGTAGGATACAAAATATCACTAATAAAATATTATATAATTTTAATATAGTTAAACAAAAAAATAACTTAAATGGTACCTGAAAATTGCCGAATCTCATCAAAAGGAGGTAATTGGTGAACAAAAAATATTCCTCCATTAGTTAGAGATTTATATAAAAGAGGCTTACGAGCCTCACCATTTATTTATTTAAAAAAAATATATTTATAGGAATTATAAATGGAGACCATAAGTTTACCTCTACAAATGATATTAAGATAAGGAATTAAATACTATGAATGTCATTAACTCATAACTGAGTATTATTAATAATTAAAAGAGAAGATGAAAAGTTGAAGAATTTGTATATTTAATGAAATAATCATGATCTTATACATTGGAAGATGGAGGATTGCTCTTTTTACTAACCAATTTAATATAATTTAATTTAATCATAGTAATTATAGATAGAGAATAAAATATTATTCAAATTATTTAGATGTTTAAAATCTCAATATATATATATA
>NC_028640.1:46275519-46277142 GCF_001406875.1 Solanum pennellii | reverse complement strand
ATATATTATATAGAAAATAGGTATTATTAAGTTAGATATTTTAATTAGGAATTAACCTAAGGAAGTGCAAAAGTCTATCAACATTTTAATTAAAATAAAACAATTTAATATTGAAATTAAATAGTTAAATGTTTTATAATATTTAAATTTATAGTAAGGGTAAAATCGTAATTCAGCTTTTAACTCTTTTTGTTCCCACATATAATAATATATGATAATGGGAAAGAATGCACAAATAGCTCCCTAGACTATGACCGAAATCTCAAAGTCCCACCTTAACTAAACTAAGGTCCTATTAACCCCTTGAACTTTTTTTTTTTTGTGGTAATTTTGTGCACTTTTTGGGATTACATGTCATCCAAATATCTCCCACGCAACTAATTGTGTGGATTCACGGAACGTGCCACGTTAGACAAAAGGTGCACAAAATTACAATAAAATAAATAGGTCCAAGAGGGTAATAGGATCTTAGTTAATTTAAGGTGATCTCTTAAATTTCAGTAATAGTTCAGGGGGTACTTGTGCATTTTTCATAAATATATCTTTGTAAGTGTTTAATTGATCTGCTAGAAGATAGAAAACTTCAATATGTGAAAACCCATACATGGAAAAAAATTCAAACACCTATCTCGAACTTTGACAAATTCAACTATTTTTGATAATGAAAAAAGCTTCGAAAATTCACTTAATGTGAAATAGAATTAGTACGTTTAACATCACCTTATATACTGAACAAATCACATTCCAAAAAAACGCAAGTGTTTTTGAATATGAACTTCTAAAGTACATTTTTATTTATTCATGAAAATATGTATAAATATGGGTCGATCTATTTTTAATCCAATCCATTGGTTGTCTAGTACATTTTTTTAAAATATATTTTTTTGGGTAAAAAAGATGAAATAGAGGAGGGTATTACATTGTGGAGATTTAATCTACACCCGGTGAAAATTTATATAGTCAATCAATAAAGCTACTAAGATTTCTTATACGAATATTGGAGATAGGATGAAAAATCAAAAGAAACTAGAAAAACATAGTTCTTGGGATTAAAGGTATTATTATTATCGTATATATTCACAAACTACAATATTACTACTCCAAGCATTTGTATTTTTTGCTTTTCTGAGTAAAAGATTGTTTAAATTTAAGAAGCAAAAAGATTTTGGGTGTGTTTTGTATGACGAAAAACATTTTCCTGAAATTATTTTCTAATTTTATCATGTTTGGTTGAGTCAAATGTTTTGGAAAATATTTTCCAAATCAACTCATTTTCCTCAAATTTAAAGAAAACGACTTCCCTTCTAAACTTAAGGAAATGATTTTCCAAAACTCTCTCCCAACATCCACCCAACCTACCCCACCCTACCAGCCCCAACCCACCCCCTACAAACACTCCACACACCCTATCAGCCCCCAACCCACCCACCCGATCTGTCACGACCCAAAACCGGGCCGCGACTGGCACCCACACTTACCCTCCTGTGTGAGCGAACCAACCAATCTAAACCTTAACATTTCAATTTAATATCAACAGAATGTAATGCGGAAGACTTAAACTCATTAATAAAAGACAATTCAATAACTTCTAAAATTCAACATCTATTATTCCCCAAAATCTGG
>NC_028640.1:46254264-46269038 GCF_001406875.1 Solanum pennellii | reverse complement strand
CACAAACGAAAAAAATTTAATTTTGTTAATAGTTTTTAAAAAATTCAACTTCAAAAATTATTTTTTACTCTAATAAAAATAAAAGATATCAAAAACATATTTCACTCAAAAATCACACACCAAAATATATTTCCGGAAAATATTTTCTACTCACCAACCAAACATTAAAAAGTAATCAAATATCTACCTTTTTCAAGTTTAACATTTTCTACGAACATTTTCCATGAAAAACATTTTCCTTCATACCAAACACAACCTTAGAGTAAGTTTCTATTGCTATAAGTTAATATCTACAAAAAGATGATTAACATTTTTTTATATTGGATTCATGCAACAAAAACAACTCTTAAAATGAGATAATCCTAAACCTAGATATAACATTATTCAGAGGAATTTTTTTTTTGCCAAGAAATTTCACCTAAGAAAGCAAACTTTAAAATAAATCTCCTTGACCCATATATAATAAAAGGATAGGAGAGGTTGTACCTTTATTTCAAAAGAATATTAATATTGCTAATTTTATGATTCTGTAAATTGTGTTGATATGTGTATGTTAAATTCATTAATAAACTATGATATTTCAAAGAAAGACCATATTTGGAAAGAAAGGTTGTCCTTAAGAAGGTTTTTTTTTTTTTGGATTTTTGATTATTTTTGCATGATTGAGATGTTTCATCACAGTGAAAGGTCCATTGATAAATATAATCCAACACATAAAAAACACATTTAGATTTAAAGAGAGTCTGTTGCGTGATTCCAAAATTATTTATTCTTCTTAGTGAATTACCGTAGTGAGATCAACATCCATCTATGTTATGACTTATTTCCTCTGAATTCTTCACAACTCTCTTCCCTTTTGTCGAGGTGAATCCATAATATTTAATTTATGGTGTTATGAAATTCTAAAAAGGTAACTCGTTAGATTTTTAATAGGTAACCTTTTGTAGAATCCAAATCTATAAACTCAAGATTTGGGATCCGCCTCTTTGTAGACATAATCGTTCATTGCACGGAAGAAAGTTGTGAAGTCTTAAGAAGAAATAACTAAGATGGATGTTGATGTTGCTATGGGAATTCACATGGAAGAAGAAACAATTACATAAATCCTCAACAACCTCTCCATCGATAAAAATGTGTTATGAAGTCCTTGATTACACTGATCAACGAACCTAAATTTATAATGAAGCATCTCAATCATGCCAAGAATAACCAAAAATCGCAAAAAAAATGTTTTCTTAATGACAACCTTTTCTTCCAATATGGACTTTTAGAATTGCTTTCAAAAATTCATGCACACATCACTGAAATTAAAATAAAAATAGTTCATGTTAAACAAAATAACTAAACTTCCTGATAAAAAGATGAAGAGTGTATAGTCTTAAGCTTAGGATTAGCGTTTAAACATTGATGTAGCATAATATTAATTATATTACTATACTCTTGGATTGTAGAGTCTAATATCAATCTAACTAATGAAACTATGATCATATAGTGAAAACACCACCGCAAGTTGAAAAAGCAAAAGGAGTAAACAAAAAGAATTATTTGATAATTATACGTAATATTATTTTTTAATCTTTTCATGATACTCCCTACATTCCTAAGAAGTATAATTTGTGAGTCAATGCACACCTATTAAGAAAATTTTGAAGAACGTAATAGAAATCATAATTTCCATTAGTGTCCTTGTGACATTAGAAATATAACTTTGTAAGTAGTGAACTCATCTCCTAGAAAATATATAAGTAAAGAAAAAATATTTCAAAAATATATCTTGAACTTTGAATAGTTCAAATATTTTATACAATGAAAAGAGATTAAAAACTTGAGTTAACGTGAACTAAAATGAAATCATGTTTCACGTTCTAGAATCAAATCACATTCATTTTCCAAAAAAAAAAACAATTTAAGTTTTTTTTTAATATTAAATTCTAAAGTAGATTTTGATTTGTACATGTAAATGTGTATAAATATGGGTCAATCCATTTTTAACCCAATCCATTGATCACCTAGTTCCTTTTTTGTTTTTACTTTTAGGGTAAGAGAAGATATAATTGGGGGAGGCGATAACATAATGTGTTGGCATTTAAGTCATTTTATCATCATATATTCTCAAATTACAGTATTACTACACTAAGCATTTGTACGTTTTTGCTCTTGTGGGAAGAAGAATATTTAAAAGAAGCAGAGAGATATAGAGTAAGCTACTTCTGTATTTTTTTATGATGTATTCATGCGACAATAACAACTTTAAAATGAGTTAATTCTGATATTGTTCAAAGGCAATACTTTTTGCCAAGAAACTCTAATATAACAAAGAATACTTTAAAATAAATCTTCTTAAACCATATATTATTAAGGATAGAAGAGATGGTACCATTATTTCTAAGGCCATCATATGCAGTAGAGCAAGAAAACATGTCATTGTTGATGAAATTCCAACTAGATTTAATATTCCTCCAATAGCATTCAAGGAAACTTCTCTTACCTATATATTTTAAAAACAAATTTTACAATTATAATATAATTCTTTTTATTCAAGCTTAACATAGATTACAATTAACATTTTCAATCCCATGTCACCTTAACAGGATAACACATATCAGGCAAACCCAAACGCTACGCTTATGTAATATTCGTTCCTTAAGAGGCTTAAAAACTACTTTCATAAAATGAATGAAAGCTTATATAAATGAATTTCACATTAGAATATCACTTGGATTATCTAGATTTGTGTTACGGTTATACAAGATGAAAAACATTGTTTCACTTCTATATAGGTGAAGGGTAAAATAATTTATGAGAAGTTGAAATGAAAACAATGATTGCATATAGTGTGATGCTACCTTCTATTATTTCTTAAGATATAATTGATTCAAAAATAAATATTTTACTAAAGATGAATAAATACACCTTTGTGGAATTGAAAGACTAGATCTTATCCATGTTACTCAATAAGAAATTTAGCATCTTCTTTAGGTTAAAAGGGCTTTCTTGAATCTAAGGAGAAAATTAGAATTTAAAGAATTTAACTTCATTTTTACAAAAAAACTTATATGGAAGGCATAGAGTAAAATGTGATGAGACTTGTAAAACACAACTATATATATAAACTAAAAAATGAGACTGTAGGGTTTATGATTTTCTACTAACTTTCCTAAAAAGGACATTTTTAAAACTCAATTTGTAAACTAGCTCCAAGACTTAATTTATTGGGGCAAAAGACACTATTTATCATTTAAAGTTAGAAAATTGTGAATCTTTATACCTAGTTCTTAAATAATATTGAATATTTTCTTCCATCAGAACCTTAAAAGACTAACATCTCAGCCTCAAAATCTTAAATTGCAAATTCTTTTTTCCATCTTTAAAGTTTAAATTACACGATTTAAAATAAAATAAATAAATTTATTCCCTTCCGAAATCTCGATTTTTCATCTTCACACCACCTTTTTTTTTAAAAAAATTAGGTCATTCATCAAAAAAAATTACTCTTCAATGATATAATAATTCTTGAGTTCATCTATTATATTATTGTTAGTTCTCAACCATTGTTATTCAATTCATTCATTGTTATTTCTAATTAATTTTTTAATTGTTGTAAAAGCTAAATAACTTTACCAACAATCATCGACTACCCTCATTGTTGATGGTGAATTATGAACAAGTATATATATATTATAGATCGATTTGTGTCAATTATAGTCAAATATATTAAATTTCTTATTCAATTAATTATTTAGTCATGAGTAAACACACACACACACACACACACACAAACACACAAAATATAGACTAGTATTTGTCTGTATATAATTAAATTATAACAAATTACTTAATATTATTTAAACTTATCACGTATATTATATTATATGAGAGTCTCTTTATTTTTCCTTTGTTGGTAAAAACAAATATCATATTAATAAGACTTAATACTCATCATTACATGGATTGTTGTGAAATTGTTGTTTAGTACGTGGATAGAGGTATAATATAGTACATATTTTAAAAGACACGAGTAGCAGATTACTTTGTTAGCCTAAAAAAATAGTTCCCTCCTTGTTTGCATTTTTATTCTTGGACACAAACAAAGGTTGAACTACTTAGTGCACAAGATAAATGATTGTTGATAGATTAGACCACCTACTTAGCTAGAGCACAAGTTACTTGGTTTCCACTTGATATCTACTCTAGCTAGTGGATTCCCTAGCTGCAAAAGTAGTGCCCTGCAATCATTTAAGATGTTAGATAGAGCACGACAATCATTTTGCAATAATGTGTAATTTCCTTAAAATCTATATTAATTTAAAATGGTATCAACATTTTATCTAGTGCAATTTTAGCTCCTATAAAAGGTCACATAGCTTGTTTGGATCGTTGTACCTTTGAAGATATTCCCCATGAATCTAGATATCCAATACCCTTTTGTATCACGAATGACTCCTCATATGCCTCATTTTCGTGATTCTATTTTGAATGATTTGTTTGTGTTTAGTTCAAATACTATTGATGGTGGTTTCCATTTAACAAGATTAGTCCTATATTTATGTTGCTCGCACATTATTATTTGTAAAAAATTGATTTTTTTTCTAGATGACAGTCCGTTTTACCATTCAAATACTTTTTGAGATCTAATTTTGATGATCTTAGTTGCACAATCTCCATTCATTTGTTGGATGTGAGTAATTATTTCTTTAATGGTTATAATGCTGTTGGGATTTGATGTCCACTAGGTGGTACAACCAGGAACCCTTTTGGATTTGGAGGGCAAAAATTTTATTTCTTCTACTTTGGCTGAGAGATGTTGTGTGGAAGATCATGGTGTTAGATTGAGCTTCACCGAGCCTGTTGACTCTATGTTTTTAGTTTCTAGAATTCTTCCTCTAGTATAAGTATAAGGTTGTATTCTTCAATTAGGTCAACATATTGTTTTGATAGGAAGGTGTTTGAGTATAATTCGATGATTTTGGATACCCTCAATTCCTCGGAGGAGTTTTCTGTTTTTTAATTAAAAATTTTGCCAAAAGTTTTATTATTCCAGATGGTAACATTTCATTCAAAATAAGAAATTACCTTATATATGTTTGGTCAGTTAAGACAGTTGAAGGATATTAGATTTGGTAACTCGGGGTTTGAAATCCACATGAGTTCAAAGCAAAATATTTTTGTTGTTATGTTTATTTTTGTGTGGGCAAAGTGATATTAGAATGGGACAATGATCCTAATGCCTATGAGGTAGGTGGGTACTTGTGCATCTCGACAACTACAAAAACACCTCACATTTTCTAAATTTTGTATAGTTTTTCAAAATAAGACTTAGTTTGTTTTTATGCACATAATGTACAACGTATTTGCTACCTTTTAAACCTAATTCAATCATCTCATAGTAACTGATACAACAATGAAAATAAATTTTAGCGGCAATAGATAAACACATTGATAAAGAGTGATAAAGTCTTTACCGACATTAGTTAAGTGCCATTAGATCCAATTTCACCAAATCCTTTAGGAACATATACAAAGAGTGCTAGTTACAACTAAATATATGTATTTAGCAGCAATAATTAATTAATTGCCGCTAAAGCTCATTTTTTATGTAGTGTAATCATATCCCCAAAGTCATTTACTTAAGAATTGATAATAGGCCTTCCTCCAAATTTATCTGTATTGCACAATAGTTTGTTAATATTACCCCTATTACCTAATGCATCTTAATAGTTGTTCTTTATTGTTTCTAAGTTTTCCCTTGAAACATTTCGTACATTATGTAATAATTTGAAATTATCTTTTGATAAGATTTCGAAAATATTGCGATTGTTTAAAAGTGTAGCTTCAGTAGATTGTGATGGTGAAGTAGGAGTTACTGCAAAAGATAGGTAGAGGTTTTTTAGGGGTTATAGTAGGTAATGGAAGATCTAGAAATCTTTTTATCATTGGTACTCAATTATGCTCTATTTAAAAGTTATTGTATACCTTAGTAAATATATTTGAATAAGTTATTAGATATTGTACACAAATAAGAGTGTGTTATCACAAAAGGCTGTAGGTGCTTAAGCACCCATACTTCAGAACATAAGTCCTCCAATGATACTAGGAGTGTAGGTTTTTTGTCTCCCTCCTTACTATTTACAATCGTTGTGGCGGAGTTATATTTATCTTATTTTTTGTTTAATGTAATTATATTGTTGACATCCTTTGTCATATCATTGGGAATGTATTAGTCTATACATTGCTTTAAACTCTTTTTAGGTAATGTAGTGGATTGAGACCCCTTCGAGATAGCTCTATTTTTATGCGGACTTTTCCATTATTTATAGATTTTAGAGTCAAGAAATTACTTGTATTAGCATAGAATAAATTGACGCTAATACTTTTATAATTTGTGCTAGCATCTAAGGTTGGATGTTTTTCATGATTCCTTTTCCCTTTAAATAATACCATCTGCCACAATTGGTAGGTGCTTCATCTTGTGTTGGAGTGGTGCTATATTGTGGCTCATTTTTTTTTATTGGATTTTCCTTTTTGCAAGTGGTATTAGTTTTTCAAATACACCACATTTGGTACAAAGCATATATACTATTTCCTTCATTGACAAGGCTTTTTAAGCGGCGACCTATAAAGATATGATTATGGACTGGTATACCAATTGGTACCTATTCACAAATGTGTGTATATGATCCGCGCAATGCATAGGATGTACATCCAACTTTACTAACTTCCCTATTTTATTCCATACTTGAGCTAAGATTCATGGTCGTAGATTTATGTTGTAGTTAGGGTAGTATGATCCAGAAGTGAAATAGGGGGTGAATTTTTTTTTTCTATTTTCTTCTTTGAATAGTTGACTTAGAAGAGCCGCTAGTTAACTTTTGGTATTTAGGAATAAACAAACAGAATTGAAAGTTTGAAAGGTAAACTTTCAATAGGATGTTTTTATACTAGTTGAGATCTAATGTAGATCTTATATCCAATTTCCTTGGGTTGCAAGGGTGTTGTCTTTAGTTTTATGAAATTTATAGTAAATACTAGTTTTGAGTATAGTTCCTATATCTCCATTCAACGTCTTTTCTTTCTATTTTCTTTTGATACGAAGCCTTACAAACAATATTTTTAGACTCGTGTGCATATTCTCTTTAGCAGACGCTGGATTTTATATAGTGTTGAGATGTTGAGACTTGAATCTTCTAGATGAAGATATGGAAACCCAAGAGCTTTTATCTTTAAAAAAGGAGTAGTAGACATCCTTTTTTAGAAGAATTAATAAAGTTAAGTCTAATCTTTAGATTACTTCTTCATTGCTCAGAGATCTTTATTTTATCCTTGTCGATTAACTTCTTTCCTGTTGAAATAATCATTGATTCGGTTCACCTGATTGTAGCCATTATATCTTCCTTGAATCAAATAAGATTCTTTTTAATTGTCATATTTTTGTATTATTCAACCATTCACATTTTTAATATCATCGTGGAGTGCATTACAGACTCTGTACAAAATATTGTTGCATTCAATTGCACATGCAAGTGTACATGGTTGCGCAAGTAATATAGTGACCCTAAAGAGCAACATTATCAAACAAAAATAGTTGTCAATTAATTATTCTTACTAAATTATATTTCTAATTATTTATTTAAGGGAGGCTTGCCCACAATAATTTGTGTTTATTTTTTATCTTTTCATGTGCGTTTTTTTTCTTCGTATCGTTTTGTATCTAGGTGGAAACACAATTTCATCTAAAACCTTGTCTCGAACCGAACAATCCTCCATTTCCAAAAATGGAGCCATTTAAACCGCATAGGATTTTGCTAATGCATCAGTCTTGTAGTAATAAGAGCATTAAGGATATATATTTGTAATATTCTTGCTCTTTAAAACAACAATTGTGTGTGCGCAAGGTATCTCGTCTAATTGAAATATTCCACAAGTGCATTCTTTCCGCTCAAGGCAAAATAATATGTCCTCTTCCAGATTCATAAATTGAGAAAACAAATTTATATGGTGGAACAATCTGCAAACATTAAAAAAGTTATTGATATGTTATATGAAATGCCACTATTTTTTTTTTCCAAACAAATGTTGATCAAAAATCCAAATGATCCATATCAAACGCATAAAATATATATAGTTAGTTATGTTTATACATACCCTCATCTTTGAACAGTTAGGTGCATTTACAATCAATACCTCCTCAAATATTCTCCACAATGTATCCTTCGTATGTGAAATTATTTCTCTATTTTAACAGTTTCAAGAACCAAATTACATTCTAGCCTCTTTCAAAAATATTATGATAGAGAATTGGTGTGCCTCAACAAGGCGGTCATTAACTTGAAGTCGTCATTCTACCTCTGTTTACTGTTGAATGAACTCTCAACCACTTCTCGTACCTAGCATCCTCTAGTTACTCCTTAAATCTATGATCAACCTTTTCCACCTTAGCCATTAATTTATCAAAATACTTCTTCTCAATAAGTCTTAGCCACATTGTAGAATAGATCACGTAGGGTGATTCTTCTCCTCTTGAAGTTTGTAGGGACATTCTTCCAAAGATGCCACGTGCATGCATAATGAGGTACATTTAAAGCACATTGCTTACACTCTTCATACTAATTTAATTTTTATGTAATACAACACATATTTTTTCACGATTGCCAAATGTATTTTTGAATTGTTCAAAGAACCATGCCCATGAACAATCATTTTCTATGTCTACAACTTCATCTGTCAATGAAAATATGAAACCTATCACAAATCAACACACATGATATTTTTGTTTGATATAACATTAACACTATGTATAAGTTATTATACAAAAAAAAAAACAAGTTCACCATCACAAAAATACATATATTCCCTATGCATTGTGATTGCTCATATAAATGTCCTTTCGTAAGCTCGACTAAAATGTGCAGCGTCGACTATATCTATCGATCTGCTAAACTTATTGACCCCCCTAATCAATGGTCTCAACTCTATGAAAAGATACATGAATTCATCTTTCTACGACTTGTGCGTTGTTATATATTATTTAAGATACGCAATACTTAACATTTATATGTATCTTGGCATCATCCTATATCCATATGGTGGTTTGACCCTTATCAGTTCTTATGTACATTCATTTGCACGTCATGTTTTCTTGTAAGATATCTCAATCCCCATAGAACTCTCTAACATCCCGAATTACATCTTTCGGAATATGAATTCTCTTATGGTAGACCAATTTAGGAACAGTCAGACTACTGACAAACCCAATTATTTTTTGGAGTTTTGTTATTACCTAATCCTCAATGGATACATATGTTAACTATTGAAGTATCTCACTTTGTCTGAGTTTTTCCTTCACGAAGCCTTCAAACCCTAGCAAAAATAATTCGAAAAGCACACTGACACATAATTGTAAAATTGTTTTGATCATATTTATGCATACACCAAACACATATATGATGCTACAATGAGTCATAATATGTCAAGAATGATATATATTAATGTATCATCCATATAAATGATCACTATAACTATTTGATACACCTTAAATAATACATTTTTGTGTATCATATACACATCACTTTCTGCCCATTTGTTGTGTGTATCACTTACAATCCACTACATTTATTTACTACATTTTAATGTTTAACATATATAAACACATTCACTCATAATGATTCATATTATACCGCTAAAAAATCTGTAGAGATACCAAATACAAAATTAAGTATACGCTATTTAAAATTTAGAACTAATCTATATCATGAATGTCCTATCAATATTAATTAATCATCATTAAAAAAAACAATTATTACCATGTTACATGTGTTAATGATAATAATGTAACATAAAAACTAGAAATAAAAAATCAAATACTCTCAAACCTTTTTCTATCATCTCTCTTTACTTTAAAATTTAAATTGTGCTTTATTTTATATTTCTTCACTAGGAAATTACCTGCGCTTCATGCGACTCCCTTTTTTGCAAATTTGGTTGACTCTTTTTTTTCTTGTAGTTTTAGTGCAGTTGTTAAATAAGTGTTAAAATTTAATATTTTCAATTACACCTATGTAATGTCGAAGCGTATTAGGTTGTTCTGGAGTCTTAAAATGTCGTTGCTTGAATGAGTTATTCACATCCTGGTGAGTAGGGGTAGGTAGCATATAACGGTAAGAGAAAAAATGTGGATCAAAATATGGCACATAAACAACACAACATTTATAGACATGTACATATTTAGTATGGAATGTTTTTTTTGCAATAGATAAAACCAAATCTGCTACCATAACAGACATCAACAACATATGATATACAATTAGCTACTGTTGGATATGTAAAGTTTCGCAAATAACAAAATATACACTACTTGATCAAACTAATAATATTAAGGTTCGTATAATAGAAAAAGAATCTACTTTGTCGTTTATATGGTGTCTACATCACTCTCTTCGTTGTCGTTTATGAATAAGTTTCTTCTCTTCTTAGACTTTCTCGAATAAACTCTTCTGTTTGAAATTGATGTCTCCTATTCATAAAGAATTTCTTTTGAGTATTCTGTATTTGATCCTCCTGCATTACAGTCTATTGGTTCAGTTGAATCTTCTTCTTTCTCTTAACATGTACGTAAAAGTAATTAATGATGACGTCTGATAAATAAATTGTCCAGAAGATGAATGATGTACCTATCAAGATAACATATATTAGAAGTTCAATAACATTGTTGGACTTTGCCTTCTACTCTTTGTTTATGCGATGTTGCATTCTTCTTCATTCGGCACATACACTTTTTTTACTGTATAGTTTTACCACTCCTATTTCACATTAAAATTGCTCTTTAAGTTTGAAGACCAAGTCCATCTTGCATATACTGCAAATATGGGACGGTACATCAGTCTTACCTTCGAATATATGTTAACCAACTTGGGAGCAAAAGTATCAATAAGTTTCTCCGCAACCCCATCAAGGACCAAAGCAATCTTCCAACCAATGTCCTTGACATTTTTGTGTATCTTAAACCTATGTATGCGTAAAACTTCGTTAGAGTTCCTTTGAGTGTATGTTGTGGCTACAATGTTAGTTGCTTCCTTACCTACCATATGTAAAAATGAAGGTCTGTGTATATCCATATATATATATATATATGTATAACAGTAGCATGCTGATTCAAGCCTTGTGCTTATGATGTGAAGGGTTAATTATAGTACTTACCACTATGTCCGTACTCTAGTTAGAATCTACTAACTCTGCAATAGTCAACCAAGTTTAAAACATAGCTTCTGCAATGGGAGCGTTACTTGCATTTTCACTCTCAATAGTATGTACATCATCTAACTTCATTGAGAACTTATGGAGCAACGGGGTGATGTACATCAACATAAATTTTGATTGTTGCGGTGGTGGCAAAAGTCAGTTCACCAATTATGAAAAAAACAAAATTAATGTCAATGTACTAGATATGAGACTATTAAAAGTTTCCAGTAAGTTGAGAAGAAATAGTTACCTCTGAATTCATTTATAGTAGTAGTAGTAGTAATGATCAAAATGTATGGTCCCAAGTGGATGGGATATACGTAAGAGTAAAATAGTTTACCCTGATCCACCCACAAAGTTATTCTTGCTTTGATAGTCATGTCCTAACTAAATGATAATTATATGTAGCTTCATTGTTATGAATGAATTTGAATGTAATGTAATTGAGATAAGAATATTACGGATCGATACGATTGTGTATGTCGCGTTTCTTCCACTTTGAACTCATACTCTTCATATAACAGATCACAAGTAATAATCAAACTACATCTACAAGTTAAGGAGGGATATTATTTACTGTATACGTAGGAGACCGTGTGTAACATAAATGGCAGGAATGGATGTGCCTGATAGGACAATGTATTTGTTGACCTTAGAGCGAATCATTACTGCTTGGATACCATTTACAATACTTTGAACAATATCATCCTGTAGTTTTTGGATGGAAGTTATCCGCAAGAATGTCATTTAAAAGTTTGAATACACTGATATGTATTCACCAGTTATTTCAAAAACATTGAAGTTTCTCATAATGATTGCATAACCTTTGCTCAACTTTTCTCGAAACTTGTTAATTTGATTCTTCCAGATTACCGTGTTCATAAAAGTCCCCTGTTAGAATCAAATGTGCAAGAAAGTTTGGAATAACCAAATTCATAATGTTGTATAAACGGAATATGAACGATGCAGTACCTTCTCGAAAAGGAGTAAATACTTGTTGTTTCCAATTCTTAAAAGGCGTCGCTCCGCATATAAGTTGTGTCGCTGTTGAGACGGTGTGATTGTTGGGGCTGAGGCAACACTAGAGTGTTTTTGTTGTTTGGGTTGAAACGTAGTTAATTGTACGGGTTCTTAAAGGAAAGGGTATTTTGGAAGTATTTTTAATTAAAAGGGTTTTCTCGATGGTGGTGGCGCCACTTAGGCGACACTAAGGTTTTCCTATATATATATAGTAGTTCTTGGGAATGTGCACTGCACGTTTATCCCATACAATTATATAAAATTTAATTATTATATAGAAAACGTTGAAATTAAAAAAATTACTTTTATCCATTTATATTTTATTCATTCAATAAAATTCATATTAATCAAATAGTACATTGACCATCAAGCGAAAAATATGAAAAACTAATTAAGATACTAAACAATCTAATAATATGAATATATCTATATGAATTATCCTTAATAATATCTCATTAGCCTCCCTAACAAATTTTGTAAGGAGCAAAATTCGACTGCAAGCAAAATAAATAAATAAAAAATGTGATTTTTATTAATGAAACATTGTGACTACCGTTCCGTTGTTCTCTTGATTCTCTCTCCTAAGTTTCTCCGTGATTCTAGAGCCTTCAATAAAGTATTTCTCAAATTGTTTGATGATGTAGACCTCCATGAGATATTTTGTATTTTTGGGACGTCTGAAAGTGCTTCGTCGTTTCAAGTCAATCTCTGTGAAGAAATCTATTGACCACTCCTTCAAAGAGCTGTGAGGTTGATGTTGTAGCTTTCTCCAATTTGCTTAATTCTTTTTGTATAGTTTTCTTGATTCCCCTAGAATGTCATGTATATCCCCTATTTATAGTTGTACGGGGTGGATAAGGTTGCATATGATTGGCTAAAGGATGTCATTTTGACACTTGGTTCATTGTGATTCATTCTTGTATTTGACAGGGACTACCACCGCATTTCGACATGTGGCGTCACTTTGTTTGTTACGGATGGCTAGTAACTGTGACACGTGGCATGGGTTTGGGCTTCAAGGTGAAATGGACCTTGGATTTGAATTTAATTAGATGGACTTAATCATTTGTAAAGCCCAAATTAATTATTCATCCCAAATGAAATTGGATTTAATTCAAATTTTGTATGAATTTGAATCAATAGAACTTATGTGTCTACAAATGCCCCTTACTTCGTGACTTGTCAATGTGGAGGCTTGCCGAAGTTTGGCGACAAGACTTGAATTAGTCATGAATGTGTTTTCCCTTTTTTTTTGAGACTTGTCAACGTGTAGGCTTGCCGAATTTGACAACGAGAGTTTATGTCTTCATGAATATGTATTCATTTTTTCGAGACTTCTCTACGTGTAGGCTTGCCGAATTTGACAGTTAAAGTTCGAGCCTTCATGAATACATTGTTGAGACTTCAAGAGTAGTTGTTTCTTGTTCTCATATTCTAACTGGGCCACTACCAATTATTTTCTTGTAGTAGCGTCAAGCATTTTTTTAAAAAAAAACATCTTGTCGACAACCACATGGACATTCAATATCGATTTCAATAAGATAGGTCTAGTGGGTAGTAGCACTTGCTAGTTTCCTTGTTGATCATCCTCTTCCGGGAAAATGGTAAACTTTAAATGAGTTGCCTGCTGATTATGCTTTTTTTACTGAAGAGTTGTCAACATGGACAATGTTCTTTGGTGGATCTGCACGCAAAGATGAAGCAGGGGCAGGAGTGGTATTGATAACTGCAGAACAAATAATTTTACCATTCTCATTTGTTCTAGGTGAAACATGTTCCAACAATGATGCAGAATACCAAGATTTGATTGTGGGCCTTGAAATTGTATTGGACCTAATTTATACAATTTATGTGTCTACACTCCCATATCAGCAAGAAAATGATAAAAGATAGAAAATATTATAAAATACATTTAAAAATGAATATAAAGGTCATAAATTAGTAATTTTAGCACTAATAAAAATACACTTATAACTTTCATAATTTCATAGAAGTTTAAAATAAAGAAGTATAAATCGGTAAAGAATACAAAAATATTAAACAAATAAGAAAAAATACAATATTCATATCCTTCTAAGACTGTATTATAACAATATTTCTACTAAAAAGAAATACATAAGGAATAGAGTTCTTGATGATACCTCCTCTCCTATAACCAATCAAAATTCAAAAGTCTTAATAATGATCAAAGTTCTTAACTCCTAATGAATGATATATAATATATAAAATATAAAATAATTGAAAATCCAAAAAGAGAAAGAAAAAGTTCAATGATTTCTTGACCACATAGATATGTCCGACAGTTGGACTTCCTAAATTCTAAAGGTTGAATATTTGTGGAATATGAAAACAAATCCACCAAATTGAATTGAATGAACTAATGAGTGAATATGTATTTCATTTTAATGAAATATTATTAATATATAGGTAAATTTACTTTTTAATACCAATAATTAAAAGATTGGTGTTTAATTAAATACTCAAATGTCTATTCAACCTATAAAAGATAATTTGTAATT
>NC_028640.1:46251347-46254232 GCF_001406875.1 Solanum pennellii | reverse complement strand
AGATATTTATGCGGTAAATTACAATAACCTTGAAAGAAATTCTGTTTATCAATTAAAAACTAAAATAAAATAGGGAAATAGAAGTTAACACAAGAATGAGGAAAATATGACACAATAAGAGTATTATAATTGTTCAACGAAAATTCTTGTATTTATAAACAGTTTTAAAAACATCTAAAATGGTAAAGATAAAATTATGATACAAAATATCATTCTAATTAGGATAAGAACAAATATTAATATTTTTAAAAAAATTACCTGAAAACTTTCCTAATGATTCACATCAACAGGAGGCAATTGGTAAAGCACAATTACTTTTCCATGATGCTTATATAGATCTAGAGATTTGTCGGTTAAGATGAAAAGTTGAAGAGTTATTTAATTTAATTTCAGAAGTTAGTGATCTTAGATATGAGCAAGAGGAAAGATTAATTGTTTTTACTTATAGTTCAATACATTTAATTTCAGTAATTATAGATCAAGGATAAAAAAAGTTTAATTCATTTAACCACATAAATTATAGAAAAATAATAAAGAATCAAGGATAAACACTTTGATTATCTAATTTTTTAAAAATAAAAACGTTTTATCTAATTAACAAATTTAATTCATTTAAACACAAGTGCTCTTAAAAGAATTAGACAAAGTCTGTCCATTTCTTGCCGGCAAGGACTACTTATTGGGCTGAAGATCAAACAAACTTGTATATTCAAGATGCGATAAGACTTCATGGGGTTTCGGTCTCCATTATTTTAATAGAGGTGCACAGTTAATTGCACAGTTCTGCAAATCCTTCCAGAAAGGTTTGGGTTCAAAAGTGAATTTGATCACTGCTTTTCATCCTCACACAGATAGACAAGCAGAACATGCTATCCAGGCCTAAGAAGATATATTTAGAGCTTGTTTGATAAACTTCAAGGGAAATTGGGATGATCGCCTACCTCTCATTGAGTAAAAACGCTTACAACAATAGTTATCAATCAAGAATTCAAATGTCTCCATATGAAGCTCTTTATGGAAGAAGGTGCAGAACTCCTATTGGGTGGTTCGAAGTTTGCAAAGCAGGGTTGATAGGACAAGATTTAGTTCACCAAGCTATGGAGAAAGTTAAAGTTATTCAAGAAAGGTTGAAGACAACAAAAAGTAGCCAAAAGTCCTACACAGATGTCAGGAGGAGGCCATTGAAGTTTGACGTTGATGATTGGGTGAATCTGAAGATTTCACTTATGAAAGGAGTTATGAGATTTGGTAAAAAAGGTGAAACTTAGTCCCCGATATATTGAACCTTATAGAATCTCCAAAAGAGTGGTAAATGTGCCTTATCAATTGGAGCTACCCCAAGATTTAGCAGCACTTCATCCGGTATTCCATATTTCTATATTGAAGAAGTGTTTGGGTGATCCTCCATTGATAATACCAACAGAGTATGTTGGGATTAAGGATTTCCTATCCTATAAAGAAATTCCAATGCTGATTTTGGATCATCAAGTTCATAAGTTGAGGAAAAAGGAAGTTGTTTCAGTCAATGTCCTTTACAGGAACCAATTTGTTGAAGAAAAGACTTGGGAAGCTTAGAACGATATGAAGAAGAGACATCCACATATCTTTTGAATCCGGAGAGAATGCAGATCAAGGTACTAAATTCTCTTCTTATCAGTTTATAAGATTGTCTATATGCATGTTATTACTTGCTTTTGTTTGTGAGTGCTGAAATGATGTTACTACCTTTAGCTTAGTGAAAGAATTCTCAATTGAGGACGAATGTTCCCAAGGGGGAGATATTGTAACATCTCGTATTTAGAATTAACTATATTTAAGATAAGAAAAATAAGAATCATCAAATTTGGAAATAAGTAAGGAATTTTTGAAAATTTTCCAAATTTCAAAAGTGAGTTTTAGTCATTTTCGAACGACCATAACTTCATGCTCAGGAGGTGTTATAATGATTTATTTATATGAATAGAGACCACGTCGGAATATCTTTACAACGAACGTTTGATTTCTTGTTGATTGGATTGTTGGCGGTCATTGTTGATTAGATACTTGTTAATTCGAGTTATTTTGAGTTGAATTTCAGTATTTATTGATAGTTCCAATGGTCCCAATCGTTTAGTGAAAGATGTAGGATGTTTTGGAGAGTGTAGAGATGAAAAACGAGTTGAATTTTTTTTTGACGCACCGAGGTAGAGGAAGGCGCGACGCACCTGCAATGCACAAGAAATTTGACTTAGTCAACAAAGGCCTGGCGTGGGATGCCACTAGTGCGCCAGAATCAGGCCTCAATCAACTTAGGCTGGCGCGGCACGCCACTTGTACGCTCTACCCGACGTTTTTCGTCCAGTTTTTGTTGTTTAGCCCTTTAAGGTCCTTACAAGGTGCAGCCTCCAATGAATTCTAATCACTTCAAATGATCTCTAAATACCTAGAAATCATCCAGGAACTCAAACATAACACATGAATCCATAATCCATTAAAGGAAAGTCAATATCAATGTCCAGGACTCAAGTTTTAAGACTCAAGTTTCAAGTCAAGAAAGAGTAAAGAGTTGAGTTAAATTCTCAAAAGTTATAAGGGAACTATGTATTCTAAGAGTTAAGTTTCAATTAAGCAAAGAGTATCAATTTGAATTCTGTTCTGAAGAGTTATAAGGGAACTAAGTACCTCAGATCTTAAACTTAAATGTTTTCAAACTTTTATGAAAGAAAGGAAGCTAGACTTCCACAGAGCCTATGGATAGTTTTAATAGAAGAAAGAGGAAATTATCATTTCCAAAAGATCTTTTTAAAAGCGCTATGTTTTGAGCACTTATCTCAAATAACAGAATCAGTATGTTTTAAAAAACATAAGAGCCAATATATATATATATATATATATATATATATATA
>NC_028640.1:46242784-46250857 GCF_001406875.1 Solanum pennellii | reverse complement strand
TATATATATATATATATATATATAAGAGTAACTCAAGTCTCCATGTAAACCATGCGGCCACCATTGGTAGAAAAGGATCATACTTTTTAGATGAACCCTTTTTATAGTTTACTGGTGGATTCATTAGGGAGTTCAGGCCTATACTCTTGCAAAGTTAGGATGGTCGGGCAGCCTGCGCCGAGTATCGTTATATCATCACTATATCTTTTAAGTGATGGTTGTCTATTAGAGAATATCAATAGAAGTATTGTATTTTCACATACATCAATTATTTGTATTTTTACATACACCTCACATATTATTTATATACATTAAGAGTATACAACAAGCTTTTAGTTATTATTTCTTTATATTGCAATCACTTTTACACTGTGTATTTAGAATATGAGTAAGTAGATAATGATTTTAGCAGAGCCAAGTAAGTGTTCTTTCTTTATCCTTTTCAAGCGTTAGTGTTGTTTAACTTTTTAACTCGTATACTAGTACATTCGATGTACTAATACCTATTAGCCTGCATCGTTCATTAAACAGACGCAGGTAACCAGGATCAGCACGCAGCGCACCGTTGGTTCTTTTAGCACTCCACAACCACTTGGTGAGCCTCCTGTCTTTCCGGAGGAGATCCCTTTTATTGATTTTCTAGCATAGTAGTTTAGATTGCAATTAAGTTACTTGTTTTGACACAGGTTCCATTTCGGCCAAATAAATTTATGAAAGTACTTTTTTTAAATATGAATAATTCTTGTTAATGTTGAGTTTAGTCTTCCGTTGTGTTAAGTAAGCCAGACCAAGAGTTTGTTTGGGGCCGGAAATGGTCTCTGAATGTCGGCCACGTCTAGGGTGTAGGTATATATAAAGTCGTTCAACATGACACTAGAAATTCCGCCAGACTCTCCAAGTATTTCACTCTCCAAGTATTTCACTTTATCAATCTATACTATTGCTATCTAGAATTTAGGTGCCCTTTGTTTGAAACCATACACAAACCCCACAATAAATTCCTACTAAATATCCAAATTTCTTCATAATCTCACGGTTTTACACTTTTCTTCCCTTAAATGTTTGTTCTACCGACGGATATAGAAGACAAGTTACAAATAAACTTACTCTTTGTTTATGAAAATCAATAATGGGTACTGATCTCTGCCGTATATAAATAAACTTCAAGAACAAGTCGCCTTTTGTATTACTACTTTTACTGTCGTTTATAATTATCCTAAAACAAAGCCTTGCCTTTTGAATTGCTGACTTAATTAGTTAATGGTTTTTCGAATCCTAATTAAGTTAGTTAAGAACATATATAAGGACCCTAACCTAATTAGACTAACCTAAGCTCTCAGAATTCACAAACAAAAATTCTCTTCCTTCTCTCTTCTTTCTCTCTCTAGTTGAAGAAATCCATTGAAGACCAAGATAGGGGTGGGTTCAAGGGATGAAAAAGGTAAAATTTCTTCATCAATTTTTAAGGTATGCTATTCCTTTCACCTTTGAGACCTCTTTACTCAAAGGGTTCCATCAAATTGACTTCAGAAGCTGGGTTTTCAAGTGGGTCGTTTCCAATCTCAAAATTTATCTCGTGATTTGATTTGTAGAAGATGACCTATTCCCCTGTCACGACCCAAAACCGAGCCGCGACTGGCACCCACACTTACCCTCCTATGTGAGCGAACAAAGAATTCATAATGCCCATACCTAGTTCGAAAAGCAGTCTTTGGCACATCTGCTGCCCGTAGTTTCAATTGATAATAACCAGACCTCAAGTCAATCTTAGAGAAGACACAAGCACCTAGTAACTGATCGAACAAATCATCAATGCGAGGAAGAGGATACTTGTTTTTAACAGTTACTTTATTTAGTTGCCGGTAATCTATGCATATCCGCAAACTCCCATCCTTCTTCTTCACAAACAAAACAGGAGCACCCCAAGGGGATGCACTCGGTCTAATGAAACCTTTCCCTAACAATTCTTGAAGTTGGGCTTTTAACTCCCTTAACTCTGCTGGAGCCATTCTATAAGGGGGTATGGAAATGGGACGAGTACCCGGCTCCAAATCAATGCAAAAGTCAATATCCCTGTCCGGTGGCATACCAGGAAGGTCTGCAGGGAACACATCCAGAAACTCACGAACTACCGAAACCGACTCAATCGAAGGTACTTGGGTAGTATCATCCCTGAGGTGTGCCAAGAACGCTAAACACGCTTTACTAACCATTTTCTTAGCGCGAAGATAGGAGATGATACGAACTGGAGTGGAAGTGTAGTCACCCTCCCACACTAACGGATCTGTCCCAGGCTTGGCTAACGTTACAGTTTTAGCATTACAATCTAAGATTGCAAAATTTGGAGAAAGCCAAGTCATACCCAGAATTACATCGAAATCAACCATTTCCAAGATAACCAAGTCTACACGAGTGTTGCTACCCATAAAAGTCACCAGACAAGACCTATATACCTTTTCGACTATCACAGACTCACCCACCGGAGTAGAAACACGAATAGGCATGTCAAGCATTTCACAATGTAAATTAAAACCAGTAGCAAATGAGGAAGATACATATGAAAATGTAGAGCCAGGATCAAATAAAACAGAAGCCATGCAATCACAAACCAAAAGATTACATGTGATAACAGCATCTGATGTCTCCGCTTCAGACCGCCCAGGGAAAGTGTAACAGTGGGTCCTATCACCTGTCTTCCCATTGCCCCTACCATGTGGTGTTGTGGTAGCTCCAGTTTGTCCGTCACCCCGGCCGTTTTGGTGACCACCGTTACCTCGGCCACCACGTCCTCCAGAATAACGGCCTCTACCATGACCACCTCTACCTCTAGCTATTGGGGGTCTATAACTCTGTTTTGGACAATTCCTCCTAATATGTCCAGTCTCCCCACATCCATAACATTCTCTGGGGTCTAGCATAGGTCTCTGTGAGAATGACGAGGTCTGGGAATAACCTCCAACCTCAGAGAAATGTTGACCGGTCTGAGGTGGACCCCCAACTACAGTCTGTAGTGAAGACTGAATTGGTCGGACTGAGTAACCTCCTGAACCCTGTCCTCTAGAGTAAGAACCATTAAACTCACCTCCCTTTCGAAACCTTTTAGATGTCGATGCCATGGTGAAGTCGTCTGGCTTCACTCCCTCCACCTCTATCACGAAATCTACCACTTCTTGGAAGGATTTCGCTGTAGCCGCTACCTGTAAGGCTGAAATCCGCAAATCTGACCTCAACCCTTTCACAAAACGGCGAATCCGCTCTTGTGAACTGAAGCAAAGCTGGGTGGCATACCTAGATAATGCACGAAACTTAGCCTCATACGCAGTGACCGTCATTCTGCCTTGCTCTAGGCTCAAGAACTCATCTCTCCTCCTATCCCTCAAAGTCCGGGGTATATACTTCTCCATAAACAAGCTAGAGAATGACGCCCAAGTCATAGGTGGTGCCTGTGCTGGTTGACACTCAACATGTGACCGCCACCACATTTTGGCGTTTCCCTGAAACTGATAGGTTACAAACTCAACGCCAAATCGTTCCACTATGCCCATTTTATGTAGTAACTCATGACAATCAACCAGAAAATCGTAGGCATCCTCAGATTCAGCACCCTTGAAGACTGGAGGTTTCAATTTCAAGAACTTACTGAAAAGTTCATGCTGATCGCTTGTCATTATAGGCCCTGTAGTCAGACGAGGAAACGTGCCTATTTCCAATGGAGCATCCATGCGGGGAGCCGCAGCAGTTGCCTGTTGTACTTCCGGAACCTGAGGTGCTGGTGCAGAAAACACTGGAGGTGTCTGGCCCTGATCAGATAACCCACTAAGATAAGCCAGAACCTGATTGATCATCTCTGGGGTAGGTTGGGGTGGCAATCCCTCATTCTGTACTTGTTCATTCTCCCCTTCCTCACCCTCTATTACTACTTCCTCAGTTGGTGGAGGAGTCACCGCCCTAGTACCAGATGGGGCAGGTGCTTGTCCTCTTCCCCTAGAGGACGTCCTCCCACGACCTCTACCACGGCCTCTTGCCGCTGCTCTTCCTCGAGCTACAGCCCCAGTGGCTGGCTCAGACGCACCCTGTCCCGCCGGTGCTGGTGTTGACGTAGTCGTTGCTCTAGTTCTAGCCATCTGCGAAATAGAGTGAAGATGGTCAGATACCAATTTGTATCACCTAGATACCAATTGGATCCAAGTAATAGCACGAAAGAAAGAAAGAATGGAATTTTCCTAAAGTCCTATAGCCTCTCAAAGAAAAGTAAAGGCGTCCCCCTACCGTTCCTTAAGACTCTACTAGACTCGTTCTTGTGTGATGAGACCAACGAACCTAATGCTCTGATACCAAGTTTGTCACGACCCAAAACGGGTCGCGAGTGGCACCCACACTTATCCTACTATGTGAGCGAACCAACCAATCTAAACCCCAACATTTCAACCATAAATAACAAAATATAATGCGGAAGACTTAAAACTCATTAATGAAAATCGATTAAATAACTTACAAAAACTCAATACTATTTATTCCCAAAACCTGGAAGTCATCACCACAAGAACATCTATCCTCAAATTACTAATCTAAGAGTATCTAAGAAGCTAAAATAAGTAAAAAGCTAGTCTATGCCGGAATCTCAAGGCATCAAGACATGAAGAGGAAGATCCAGTCCAAGCTAGAAGCAATAGCTCACCCTGAAATCTGGCTTGATGAAGACTGGCTAGAGTTGCGGCTGAGTTGAAGACGATGGCACGTTTGCTGCACTCCACAAATGACAAAGAAAGAAACATACAAGTAGGGGTCAGTACAAAACACAAGTACTGAGTAGGTATCATCGGCCAACTCAAAATAGAAAACAGTATATATCAGATAATATCATAAATCAACTACAATACTCAACGTGTAGCAATAACAAGTTCTATAATCATTAATAAGCACCGCCGAGTTCACACATGAGGACTCAAGCCTCAATACCATACTCATTTGGGAATTAGGTTCATTAGATTGAGTATATTAACATCTTTCAAGATTCTTTATCTTTATTCCTCTTGTGTCGGTACGTGACACTCCGCTCCCCTACTACTATGTGTCGGTACGTGACACTCCGATCCCCTAATTCTACGTGTCGGTTCGTGACACCCGATCCCCTAATTCTACGTGTCGGTTCGTGACACTCGATCCCCTAATTCTACGTGTCGGTTCGTGACATCCGATCCCCTAATTCTACGTGTCGGTTCGTGACACCCGATCCCCTAATTCTACGTGTCGGTTCGTGACACCCGATCCCCTAATTCTACGTGTCGGTTCGTGACACCCGATCCCCTAATTCTACGTGTCGGTTCGTGACACCCGATCCCCTAATTCTACGTGTCGGTTCGTGACACCCGATCCCCTAATTCTACGTGTCGGTTCGTGACACCCGATCCCCTAATTCTACGTGTCGGTTCGTGACACCCGATCCCCTAATTCTACGTGTCGGTTCGTGACACCCGATCCCCTAATTCTACGTGTCGGTTCGTGACACCCGATCCCCTAATTCTACGTGTCGGTTCGTGACACCCGATCCCCTAATTCTACGTGTCGGTTCGTGACACCCGATCCCCTAATTCTACGTGTCGGTTCGTGACACCCGATCCCCTAATTCTACGTGTCGGTTCGTGACACCCGATCCCCTAATTCTACGTGTCGGTTCGTGACACCCGATCCCCTAATTCTACGTGTCGGTTCGTGACACCCGATCCCCTAATTCTACGTGTCGGTTCGTGACACCCGATCCCCTAATTCTACGTGTCGGTTCGTGACACCCGATCCCCTAATTCTACGTGTCGGTTCGTGACACCCGATCCCCTAATTCTACGTGTCGGTTCGTGACACCCGATCCCCTAATTCTACGTGTCGGTTCGTGACACCCGATCCCCTAATTCTACGTGTCGGTTCGTGACACCCGATCCCCTAATTCTACGTGTCGGTTCGTGACACCCGATCCCCTAATTCTACGTGTCGGTTCGTGACACCCGATCCCCTAATTCTACGTGTCGGTTCGTGACACCCGATCCCCTAATTCTACGTGTCGGTTCGTGACACCCGATCCCCTAATTCTACGTGTCGGTTCGTGACACCCGATCCCCTAATTCTACGTGTCGGTTCGTGACACCCGATCCCCTAATTCTACGTGTCGGTTCGTGACACCCGATCCCCTAATTCTACGTGTCGGTTCGTGACACCCGATCCCCTAATTCTACGTGTCGGTTCGTGACACCCGATCCCCTAATTCTACGTGTCGGTTCGTGACACCCGATCCCCTAATTCTACGTGTCGGTTCGTGACACCCGATCCCCTAATTCTACGTGTCGGTTCGTGACACCCGATCCCCTAATTCTACGTGTCGGTTCGTGACACCCGATCCCCTAATTCTACGTGTCGGTTCGTGACACCCGATCCCCTAATTCTACGTGTCGGTTCGTGACACCCGATCCCCTAATTCTACGTGTCGGTTCGTGACACCCGATCCCCTAATTCTACGTGTCGGTTCGTGACACCCGATCCCCTAATTCTACGTGTCGGTTCGTGACACCCGATCCCCTAATTCTACGTGTCGGTTCGTGACCCCCGATCCCCTAATTCTACGTGTCGGTTCGTGACATCCGATCCCCTAATTCTACGTGTCGGTTCGTGACACCCGATCCCCTAATTCTACGTGTCGGTTCGTGACATCCGATCCCCTAATTCTACGTGTCGGTTCGTGACACCCGATCCCCTAATTCTACGTGTCGGTTCGTGACATCCGATCCCCTAATTCTACGTGTCGGTTCGTGACACCCGATCCCCTAATTCTACGTGTCGGTTCGTGACATCCGATCCCCTAATTCTACGTGTCGGTTCGTGACACCCGATCCCCTAATTCTACGTGTCGGTTCGTGACATCCGATCCCCTAATTCTACGTGTCGGTTCGTGACACCCGATCCCCTAATTCTACGTGTCGGTTCGTGACACCCGATCCCCTAATTCTACGTGTCGGTTCGTGACATCCGATCCCCTAATTCTACGTGTCGGTTCGTGACATCCGATCCCCTAATTCTACGTGTCGGTTCGTGACACCCGATCCCCTAATTCTACGTGTCGGTTCGTGACACCCGATCCCCTAATTCTACGTGTCGGTTCGTGACACCCGATCCCCTAATTCTACGTGTCGGTTCGTGACACCCGATCCCCTAATTCTACGTGTCGGTTCGTGACACCCGATCCCCTAATTCTACGTGTCGGTTCGTGACACCCGATCCCCTAATTCTACGTGTCGGTTCGTGACACCCGATCCCCTAATTCTACGTGTCGGTTCGTGACACCCGATCCCCTAATTCTACGTGTCGGTTCGTGACACCCGATCCCCTAATTCTACGTGTCGGTTCGTGACACCCGATCCCCTAATTCTACGTGTCGGTTCGTGACACCCGGTCCCCCTAATACTACGTGTCGGTTCGTGACACCCGCTCCACTAATCTCATTCTATTAATTCATCAATCCTTCTTTTATACCAAGGCATCATCAACCTCATTACTTTAGTTCATCAAGCCTTCTTTTATACCAAGGCATCATCAATCTCATTAACAAAGTAGATTAGGGTTTTTCAAGATTTGGGATTCAATAGCTTCATCATGCTTATTTTATCACAATTATACAATCACATTCATACAAGCATACAATTAAGCATATAGAAGGGTTTACAATACTACCCAATACATATCATTCGCTATTAAGAGTTTACTACGAATAGCATAAACCATAACCTACCTCCACCGAAGATTCGTGATCAAGCAAGCAAATTCCTCAAATTCTTGTTGTCTCTTCGTTCGTTTCTCTCTCTCGTTAGTTTTCTTTCTTTTTCTGTCTCTCTTTGTTCTTTCTATTTTTCTTATTCAAACCCTCTTTCTTTTACCCTAATTAGCATATAATTAAGTATAAAGATGGCAATAATATCCCACTAATTAACTTCAGGTTACCTCTTTTAACCCCTAAGTAATTAGACTTATTAACATTAACCCCCTAACTTTATAATTAAAGCAGGAATAGTCCAAAACGCCCCTTAAATT
>NC_028640.1:46234317-46242755 GCF_001406875.1 Solanum pennellii | reverse complement strand
CCTGGGATTACGCAGCCTGTGACGGGCCGTCGTGCCTGCGACGGTCCGTCCTGCTGCTCCGTCACAGAGTTCAGAGACTAGATTTTTACCAAGAGTCTGTGACGGCCCGTCACGCCTGTGACGGTCCATCCTGCCATTCCGTTACGAAGTTCAGAGAGTCGATTTCAGTACCCAAATTTCAGAATTCTAAGTATTTTGGAACGAGACACCCTCGACGGTCCGTCGTGCCCATGACGGTCCGTCATGGGTTCCGTCGTCTCAGCCAGTTTTTCCAGAAATAAAATCTGCAGCTCAAAATGACTAAACAGGTCGTTACATCCCCTTAACCTTAGGTTATGATCTTGATATGAATTATGTAATGTTGGTTCAATTGAATTTGTTATCGGTTGATTACTACTAGATGATGACATTGTATCAATTATGAATATATTAGGGTGAATTATAGACCTATCATGCTATTTATTGAGTAATTGATCTATATTATGACTTTGACCTATGTCTCTTATCTTAAACTTTGAACTAGAGATCGATTGTGATGTAGTGATTCAATTAACCTTATTATCATGTTGGTTATTGGTGTGTCATGATATTACACCCTTACTGGTTTGATTTAAGTTTTGATGGTAAGACCTTGATGATGGATTATTAAGAAGGTTGGGTAAGTCTTGTGATCCCTACTCTTTACTTCAATTATGGTTAATTGTGGTTAAGTGATGATGTGGTACTGAAGTATGGTTGATGTTAAGATTGATAGGGTAGGTATCATGTTAAGTTGAAATATCTTGACTATTTTTTGTGAGGTGTTGTCTAAGATTTAAATATTATAAGGATGGTGATAACTTACCAGTGTGTCTTATCATGATGTGAATATGTTAAAGTGCTTAGCTCACATATATGGATTGTAATGAAAGGACAATACTCATGCAATTCTTAATGGGATATGATGATGATGTTTATATAATGGATAGAACCTATGATTATTAGTAAAGGTACTAAAGAAATTTCAAAAAAGGACTCTAACTTAGCACTGAGTGAACTAGTGTGAGGAGTGTCCTTTCCCACATGGGGAAGGTAGGATCACTAATGTACTCTTGGGATTTGAGACTCCAATGCATTCATAATGAGGAGGGTCCCAACTATATCTCATAGTTCTTGATCTTTGTTGCCCCCAATAGGAATACTAGCTAGTGGATCCACGAAGTTGCTATATTCATGTTTTGGTACTATCTTGGTAACTAGTATGCCTTGTTTTTGTGTAGTATTCCATGACACCGGATTCCACCTAAGATCATGTGGTCTATGTCGGTTAAGGAAAGTTAATCCCAAAAGGTAAAATGAACTAAAGGATTGAACTCTAACTAAGATGACCCAAGGGGTTTAGCTTAGTCTAGCCAGTGGTATGGGACTCTACCTATATATTGCACTAGTTATCCTTAAGGGGAGTGTTTGGAGGATGTTCTTATGTATGTATATGCATATAAATGTAAATGATATGTAAATGATGATCTTACATGTAAATGACACTATGTGATGTTGATTTACTATAATGACCATGTACTTGGTCTCTATTGCTAAAGTATGATATTATGTACTCTTATTTTTATGTTATGTGAAGTTGGACATTGGTTATGATTCTTGCTAGGTTTACTTGATTAGGTAAGGTTATAGGGCTTTGCTTAGTCATTCCTCAAGTGTATTAAAAAGAGTGATGAGTAATGGTCCTACTTTAATTATGTTGTAATATACTCTTATTCATGGTTGTGCTATTATAACTTGATTATAGAGTTACTTTGACTATGTGTTCAATTATGTGATGTGAATGCTGCCTTGACTAGACTCTGTTTTATTGGTTTTGTGATGTACATGCCTATGATTTAATGAATATGTTTTATTTATTGGTTGGTCTTCATGAATGTGCATAAGGCTTTTCAAAGTAAATTCCATACCTTTATAAATTGTCCCGTTTCTTATCATGATTTCATGATATGTTTGCATATGGTCTCATACTTAGTACAAGTGGTGTACTTACCCCATGTTCTCCCTTTTCCCTAACATTTTAAGTTCTGGTCATTGAAGGACTTGTGAGACGACTTTGAAGAAAGACTGGGAACTCTCATTCATCCAAGTTGGGTAGGTCCTCACATTACGAGGGCAATGCCAATATCAACATTATGATGTTTTTTTAGTTTTTAAGACTCTTATGTTCTTTCCTTTTCTTTGAGTACTAAACATTGTATGACCTATACGTGGTCTTGTTATATTAATGTATGGTATACTACAAATTATTACACTATTGGTAGATGGTTATGTAATGAGACATGTTTTTGAGTCTATCTTATATTATATATATATATACACATATATATATATACATCTATATCTACGTGTAATAAAATTAGAAGACTAAGTTATCTTCCTATATGAAGGGTCTATGTATACTCGATATAAATATTATGTGTATGTAAAAGTCTATGCAAACCTCCTTGTAGTAGTAATGAAAAATTTTAAAAATTTCTGCATTTTAACCTATAAAAGTAATGATGTAGGCTAAGAGGGTAGTCTTTGTCCTCAAAGAGGACGACGACGCCGGTTACGTCAAGGGGGTGCTCCCAGGATGTGACATTTGTACAAACTCTATGAATAAAAATGTACTTTTGCAATATTTAAACTTTTAACTAAGTTAAACAAATTTAGAGCAAAAGAAAAGAATATTCGACAATTACCTCTTAAGAATAAGTAGGAGGTTTTCTTCAGTTCCATCCAAAAAATTGATGTATTTCTCCATAGATTTTATCACTTGTATGTGTGATTGAACTAGTACGTTCCTTTCATCCACTAAGTCCTTAGAATTCAGTCAGATTCTTTATCCTCTATATCTTGATTAGATATAGAGTTTCTAAACCCTTGAAGAATTATTATGATATACCTGTTATAATGTTCCTAATAAGATAATCATGTTTTTTCTTGAAATTGTTGATTAGTTATTTGAATGAAATTTAGAACCATACTATTGTAGATTCTCTTAGTTTATCAATAACAATTGCTAGGTCAGTTGAACCATTAAGCATGCCTCAGATTTTGAATGTTCATTCTTAGTACTTAAATGTTGCATTCTCATTTCCAATAATTTAGTTATACTGTGTCATACACATTCCAATTTGGAGTAGTCTTAGCATTGAGTTAGATTAGGGTTCAGCGTACCCTCATAGTCTCAAAACTACGTGCCCTTGTAGGAGTATAAATCCCCTCATTGGGCATCAAATTTACCGATTATATGAGTAATGTCTTTATACTCTGGAATGGAAATGTATATTAGGTCCTCTAAATGAGGAGCATACATCGTACTCCACGTTAAGCTCATTTTATTTGATGTCGGTTAATAGTAGCCCCCACAATCAGACTCTAGTGCATTTGACTAGGTTTTCAGTATTTTAGTAATCAGTCTAAGCATTTTAATAATTAGTACTTCCTCATTAAATTAAGATCAGTTCATTTCAATGTATTTCAGTATTTACATTATGTTCTGATGCGTCATTTGTCAGTTATCCTTGTTCAACTTACATATTTTTTCAGTTATATTCTTATCTTGCATTCTCCGTACATTCCAAGTACTGATGCATACTCAGAGCTACATCCTTTCATGATGAATCTTCAGGTACTCAGCATTCAGATCACGCATATATTTGGATCCCGATCCATACTCAGCATCATTAGGGGTGAGTCCTCACACTTTGAGGACAATAGACATGTTTTCCATTTCAGTCTTTTATTTCTATTTCAGTTTTTCCTAGAACATGTCCCAACAAATCGACTTAGTTAGAGACTTTCTTAGATATAGTTTTATATTTAGCTTTAGAATTTGAGTGATTGTTTAGTATCACTTAACATTTAGAAGTTTATTATATATTCAGATTTGTATGGGTATTTCCCATCTATCAGTTATCTCATAATTTATGTTGTTGCATAGTATCCTATGTTCAGTATTTACAGTATGCTCATGATATGCCAGCTCAGGGTTAGCTTGGGGTCACTCGTGATCCTAGATCCCGTGTTTACGCAGAGGGGATAGCCGCAACACGTGTCACATCTCCATCAATACACACAAAGATTCATGAATAAAATTGGTAAATCTTAATATTTCTTGTTTTTACTAAGACAAAATGTCTTATAAAATTATTTTTAGAAAGAACCAAATAGATATCATTAATTTAGTGATAGATACTACTAAAAGTATTGAATTAGCTATGGGATTTGTCAGTAATCCTAACTAATCCATCACTAAAAACCTCCTTGCTAATTGATGAATTTTCTTTTATTTTTTTTTGGCGCTAATCCATAGAAAAAAAAATAGCATGAAATTTTATTGTTCAGCTATGAAATTTCATCCATATTAATTCCTTATTTTGTTGTAGGTTAATATACTCTTAGACCAATATCTCATCAAGGATGAACGACAAATTTAAGATCAATCTATACTCGATAAAAACAAAGATGTGGTTAATTCCATAAATTTTCATATAATTATGACCTTCCCACTATGATCATATAACTATGGAAATTTCGTGAAAAAGTAATCAGAAAATGCCTACCTAATTAACTTACACAAAGTCATGTAGCCGAAAAATCCAACTTTAATTTTTCACTCTACAAAAACAATCTAACTGTTTTTGTTTACTCATTTTTGCATGTCTACTTGAGACTTTGTTTTCATTATATCATTAAATTAAGCTTAGAGACTGCAATCTGTTCTTATATTTCCAATATAACCATTCTTAAGCTACGTACATGTTTAAATACTAATCCTAAACTTTAGGCTCTACACCCTGCATGTTCTTTTTATCATGAATTTACGTTATTTTTATCTGACTTGAATCATCATCAATTCTAACTTATGTGAAAGAGATATGACTTAGTAGGAATTGGATCAATAGGCTCAAGGGTACGCTCCTTATCCGCTGGAAGAGAATCCGCTATTTGACAAATATATAAATCTAGTCACGTAACCAAGCGAAAAAAGGGATTCTCTTGAAACATGAATTATTATGACCATGAATTCTCCTGTTATTTGTTACGAGACTAGAGAAAATTTTCTCTTGCACTAGGGAATAGAAAGTCATCTCTCTCTCCTTTACTTAAAACACAACCTATGATGATTCTAGTCAGACAAAAAATAACTAAACTTAATGATAAAAAGACCATGTAGGGTGTAGAGCCTTAAGTCTAGGATTAGTATTTAAATATTGATGTAGCTTGAGAATGATTATATTAATATAAGATTGAATTATATTCATGATGTAGGTTAAGGTCCTCCGCATTCAGATCACACATAGATCAATTCCCAATCCATACTCAACAACATTAGTGGTGAGTCCTCATACATTGAGGACAATGGACATGTTTATTTCTTTTTTAATTGTGATGCGGACATGGTTTAACAAATCTACTTAGTTAGAGACTTCTTTAAACATAGTTTTAGATTTAGCTTTAGCATTTAACACTTAGAATTTCAATATATATTCATATCAGTATTGGGTATTTCCCATATTCCAATTATCTCATGATTTAAGCTTCTGCATAATATCTTTTATTCAGTTGTATTAGTATGCTTAGAATATGTTTGTTCAGGATAGCTTGGGCGCACTCGTGATCCTAGGGCTCGTGTTTATGCCAAGGGGTATAGGCCTTGGGGCGTGGTACCTGTCCCATCAATACACACAAAGATTCATGAATAAAATTGGCTAATCTTATTATTTCTTCTTTTTACTAAGATAAAATGCCTTCAGAACATATTTTTAGAAAGAACCAAATAGACATCATTAATTTAGTGATCGATACAACTAAAAACATTAAATAGCTCTGGAATTATTGGTAATCGCAAACTAATTCATGATTAAAAACTCCTTGCAAATTCATGAATTTTTTTTTGGTCTAATTTATAGATAAATAATATTATCATGAAATTTTATTGTTCCACTATGAAATTCCATCCATTGGAATTCCCTATTTTATAGTAGACTAATATACTCTTAAAAAGTAATAAAAAATGCCTACCTAATTAACTAACGCAAAACCATTTTGCCGAAAAATCCAACTTTAATTTTTCACTGTACATAAATAATCTAACATTTTTTGTTTACTCAATTTTGCTTTCTACTTGAGACTGTTTTCATTCTACCATCTTATTGACCTTGGAGACAACAATCCAATCTTTAGTTACAAAATAATCATTCTTAACCTACATCAATACTAATCTTAAACATTAGGCTCTACAACCTTCATTCTTTTTATCATACATTTAAGTTATGTTTGTGTAACTTGAATCATCATGGATTGTGATTTATGTGAAGAGAGAGACATGACTAACTAGAAATTGGTTCAATTGGCTCAGGGGCATACCCCCGTATCGGCAGAAAAATAATTCCCTCTTTGACACATATATTGCTCTAGTCTCATAACCAAGCGAAACAAGGGGATTTTCTTTAAGCATGGATTCTTGTGTACAGGAATCAACCTTTTATTTGTTACGGGACTAGAGCGAATCTTTCTTGCACTAGGATCTAATATATGTGCGAAACAGTGTATTCTCTTGCAACAGATAGAGGGCATGCCCTTTAGCCTATGGATTCAATACCTAGAAAGTTATGTCTCTCTCCTTTACTTAAAACACAACCTATGATGATTAAAGTTGGACAAAAATAACTAAATTTCATAATAAAAAGAGCATGTAAGCTGGAGAGCATAAAGTCTACGCTTAGTATTTAAACATTGACGTAGCTTAAGAATGATTATATTAATAAATATTTAATTGTGGTCTAATATGAATCTAACTAAAGAAAGAATAGCTATATAATGAAAACACCATGTCAAGTAGAAAAGAAAAAAGAGTAAACATGGATATATATTATTTTTATACATAATAATATTTTACAATATTTCCACGATACTCCTTATATTCCACATTAAGTGTAATATATAAGGCAAAAGACACCTATTAAGAAAAATTCATCAAACTTTGAAAAAAAGAGGAGCAAATAGGCGACCAAAACCCTTCCAAGAATGCAACGCGTTTTCTTCAGTTTTTGCCCCAAAATTTAAGGGGTTTTTCATTGATTTCGTCACCAACTAATGAAATTTCACTAGTGGGTTCCTTTCACAGATTAGGTCACTAGAATTTTGTTATATTCTTGATTTATGTATCTTGCTTTAACCTAAAGTTTGAAAAACCTTAGATATTAGTTGTGATTTAGTTATTAGAGTATTCCTAATTAGATTATCTTGTTTTTGTGGAATCTTTGATTACTTTTATGCATGAAACTCATAACCCTAGTTGTGTAGATTCTTTTAGTTTATGAATGATACATGCTAGGTCAATTAAAAAACTATACATGCATCATTTTTTGAATGTTACGTTATAAGTTTATTATTGTTATATTCTCAGATTTTCGTGTTAGTATTGGAGCTATTCAAAGTTTTAGTTATGTGAGTTAGATATACATATTCAGTATGGCGTACGCTTAGAACCGAGTGGACCAGTTTTTAGTATACCCTCATAGTCCCAGAACTACATACCCCTGTAGGCTAAGTCCTATCTATGGGCATTAGTTTTAGTGATTAAGCCATAAATGCCTCTATACCCCTGGCAAGGTATATCGGTTCCTTCAATGTGGTGTGTGCATTTGACATCATGGATAGCTCATGTGGTGGTTCTGTCGGTTATTAATGGCTCCCATAGTCAGACTATAATGTATTTAACCAGTTTTTCAGTTACACTTCAATATTCAGTCTCATTATGTTCCTCTTGCAATAATTCATGTGTAATCCTTATTGAATGATTTTTCCTAATTTCAAATAAAAAGTACTAAAATCAAAATTTTGAGCATATACACATAAAATATAATGAAGGGAATGGTTTCCTTGTTCTAGTTTGAACCAAAGGAGTCTTCATGGAAAAAGTGAAATTAGGATAATTGTTAGCCCCTATATAGAGTTGTTGTAGATCAATCCATTCTTTTGATGTTATAGTAGTTAGATGGATAAATTGAGCTGGTTGGATAGGATATTAGTACAACTATTGGTTACCGTTTTGGTTCATAATTATGACTTAATCATCTAGTTTTCGTGGTGAGCAGTTTGATAATCTAAAGAGAAAATTATGATAAACCATTAAAATTAGTCATGTCAGGAGCAAAAATTTTATCAAAAGAATTTCAAACATCATTTAATGAGGTCTCCAAGTATAACTTAGGAGCTACAACATTACAAATTGTAACGACCTGTTTAGTCGTTTTAAGCAGCAGATTTTATTTCTGGAAAAACTGTCTGAGTCGACGGAACCCACGACGGAACGTCATGGGCACGACGGGCCGTCGAGGGGGTCTCATTCCAAAACACTTAGAATTCTGAAATTTGGGTACTGAAATCGACTCTCTGAACTTCGT
>NC_028640.1:46213171-46227357 GCF_001406875.1 Solanum pennellii | reverse complement strand
TAGTTTAGTAATTTGATCATAGATGTTCTTGTGGTGATGACTTCCAGATTTTGGGTAATAATAGATGTTGAATTTTAGAAGTTATTGAATTGGTTTTTATTAATGAGTTTAAGTCTTCCGCATTACTTTCTGTTGATATTATATTGAAATGTTAGGGTTTAGATTGGTTGGTTCGCTCACATAGGAGGGTAAGTGTGGGTGCCAGTCGCGGCTCAGTTTTGGGTCGTGACACAAATTCTTCAAACCTCACTTATATGCCAATCATGATCACCCATTTTAAATCTATATAAAATGGTATCTACTTAGATGTAAAAAAATTAAAAGGAGCTGATAAAAGAAACTAATAATGTTTTCTGCTAAATTAGAGAGAAAAAATGATTCAAAGACGGGGGTTTCTAGTGGAGGAAGTAGATGATCAAAGAAACGTTTAGTGGGTATGACATTATACCTGAAAGGTTAAGATGAAGAAAAGTGAACCGATTTCAAAATATATAGATAAAATTAAAGGGCTATCTACCTATGCCGGCGCATCCATATTTAATTTATAGTTAATGCACAAAAAATATTTTTTCCTATTTTAGAATGAGTGGGAATTCACATGGAAGAAGAAATTTTTTCCAATCTGGGTTATAAAAAATCAGAAATTACTGGTTGTAATAAATCATTCAGAAACACGAAGTAACTGAGATTTTTAGAACCAGTTAGTAAGATGAACAGAAATTTATTTGTAAAAACTTACAAGAATCTGGAATACTCTTTTCAATAATTTAGGAAGAAAATCAAGTCCACTGAATGCACAGTGTCCCCTTAAGGATATTATTCCCCTCTAGTATCCGAGGTTTTATTTGGAATATAACCTCCCAGGGTAATATGATCTTAATCAGTAGAGTATAGATACCAATAAACTCTACTGTCAGCGAATCAATATACAGCAGCAAAGTACATGAAGAAATATGTGTTTTTAAGAAGATGGAAGATCAGAAAACTCGTAGAGAAATATTGTGAAGACTGAATGGTATTTATATGCAAGAAGAATATATTCTGAAACGTTGCAACCCTTTCAGAATTGACACGACCATTAATGAAAGGTTGCAAACTTTCATATGGTATTGACTGTTCCTGAAAGTTACAACCTTTCAGAACAGTCATGGCGGGAATTTATAAACAATTAAAATAAATTTGTCCAAAAACTTATCTCTCAATCGATCATTTGACAAAGCCGTAGCCGTAGCCGAAGCTGAAGCGAGAAACGAAGAGAACGGCGCGAGGGGGGTCCCTGTTTTCAACCCTTTTAACGATTAATAGGAGTGTTTATTTATTTAAACTCTCCTATTTTAATTTCCATTACCGATGAGGGACAATTGCCTTTTTCATTAAATTATTAGAGGACTTTTCAAGTTCCCAACCTTTCAAGTTCTAAACTTTTCAAATTCCTCTCCTTCCCTCTATTTCCCATCAATTCTTACTACATACCCAACAGAAATAATTACATAAATCCTCAACAATCTCTCTTTCGATACAAATGTGTTATGAAGTCCTTGATGACACTGATCAACGAACCTAAATTTATAATGAAGCATCTCAATCATGCCAAGAATAACCAAAAATCTCAAAAAAATGTTTTCTTAATGATAACCTTTCCTTCCAATAAGATCTTTTAGAATTGCTTCCAAAAATTCATGCACACATCACTGAAACTAATATAAAAATAGTTTAAGTTAAACAAAATAACTGAAGTTCCTGATAAAAACATGAAGAGTGTATAATGTTAAGCTTATGATTAGCGTTTAAACATTGATGTAGCATAATATTAATTATATTACTATACGCTTGGATTATAGAGTCTAATATCAATTTAATTAATGAAACCATGATCATATAGTGAAAACACCATCTCAAGTAGAAAAAGCAAAAGGAGTAAACAAAAAGAATTACATGATTATTATACGTAATATTATTTTTTAATCTTTTCATGATACTCCCTATATTCCTAAGAGGTGTAATTTCTGAGTCAATGCACACCTATTAAGAAAATTTTTAAGAACATAAAATAAACCATAATTTCCATTAGTATCCATGTGACATTAGAAATATAACTTTGTAAGTGGTGAACTCAGCTCCTAGAAAATATATAAGTCAAGAAAAAATATGAAAAAATATTTCAAAAATCTATCATGAACTTTGAATAATTCAAATATTTATACAATGAAAAGAGATTAAGAAATGGAGTTAACGTGAAATAAAATGAGGTCATGTTTCACGTTGTTGAATCAAATCACCTTCATTTTCCAAAAAAAAAAAAACAATTTAAGTTTTTTTGAATATTGAATTCTAAAGTAGATTTTGATTTGTACATGTAAATGTGTATAAATATGGGTCAATCCATTTTTAACTCAATCCATTGATCACCTTGTTCCTTTTCTATTTTTACTTTTAGGGTAAGGGAAGATGAAAATTGGAGGAGGCGATAACATAATCTGTTGCCATTTAAGACATTTTATCATCATATATTCACAAATTACAATATTACTACACCAAACATTTGTATGTTTTTGCTCTTGTGGGTAGAAGAATATTTAAAAGAAGCAGAGAGATATAGAGTAAGCTACTTTTGTATTTTTTTTATGAGTTAATTCTGACATTATTCAAAGGCAATAATTTTTGCCAAGAAACTCTAATATAAGAAACAATACTTTAAAATAAATCTTCTTAAACCATAAATTATTAAGGATAGAAGAGATGATACCATTATTTCTAAAGCCATTATATGCAGTAGAGCAAGAAAACATGTTATTGTTGATGAAATTCCAACTAGATTTAATATTCCTCCAATAGCATTCCAAGAACCTTCTCTTACCTATATATTATAAAAACATATTTTACAATTATAATTTAATTCTTTTTATTCAAGCTTAACATAGATTATCAATAACATTTTCAATCCCATGTCACCATAACAGGATAACCCATATCAGGCAAGCCCAAACGCTACACTTATGTAGAATTCGTTCATTAAGAGACTTAAAAAATACTTTCACAAAATGAATCAAAGCTTATATAAATGAATTTAACATAAGCATATCACTTGAATTATCTAGATTTGTGTTACGGTTATACAAGATGAAAAACTTTGTTTCACTTCTATATAGGTGAAGGGTAAAATAATCGATGAGAAGTTGAAATGAAAACAATGATTACAGATAGTGTGATGCTACCTTCTATTATTTCTTGAGATATAGTTGATTTATAAATAAATATTTTACTAATGATGAATAAATACACCTTTGTGGAATGGAAAGACTAGATCTTATCCCTGTTAATCAATAATAAATTTAGCATATTTTTTAGGTTGAAAGGGCTTTCTTGAATCTAAGGAGAAAATTATAATTTAGAGAATTTAACTTCATTTTAACACAAAACAATGAATATGGAAGACATAGAGTAAAATGTGATGAGACTTCTAAAATACAAGTATATATATAAAATAAAAAAACGAGACTCTAGGGTTTCTTTAAGATTTTCTACTAACTTTGCTAAAAAGGACATTTTCAAAACACAATTTGCAAACTAGCTCCAAGTCTTACTTTATTGGTGCAAAAGACATAATTTATCATTTAAAGTAAAAAAATTGTGAACTTTATACCTAGTTCTTAAATAATATTGAATATTTTCTTCTATCAGAACCTTAAAAGACGAACATCTCAGCCTCAAAATCATAAATTGCAAATTCTTTTTTCCATCCTTAAAGATTAAATTACACGATTTAAACTAAAATAAATAAATTTATTCCCTTCCAAAATCTAGAGTTTTCATCTTCACACCACCTTCTTAAAAAAACATTTTAGGTCATTCATCAAAAAAATTACTCTCCAATGATATAATAATTCTTGAGTTCATCTATTATATTATTGTTAGTTCTCAACCATTGTTATTCAATTCATTCATTGTTATTTCTAATTAATTTTTTAATTTTTGTAAAAGATAAAGAACTTTACCAACAATCATCGACTACCCTCTTTGTTGATGATGGATTATGAACAAGTATATAAATATATATATATATATATATATATATATATATATATTATAGATCGATTTGTTTCAATTATCGTCAAATATATTAAATTTCATATTCAATTAATTGTTTAGTAATGAGTAAACACACACACATACACACACACAAACACACACACACAAACGCACAAAAGATAGAGTACTACTTGCCTAAAAATAATTAAATTATAACAAATCACTTAATATTATTTATACTAATCACGTATATTATGTTATATGAGAGTATCTTAATTTTTCCATTGTTGGTAAAAACAAATATCATATTAATAAGACTTAATATTCATCATTACATGGATTATTGTTAAATTGTTGTTTAGTATGTGGATAGAGGTGTAATATAGTACATATTTCAAAAGACACGAGTAGCAGATTACATTGTTAGCCTAAAAAATTCGTTCCCTCCTTGTTTGCTTTTTTATTCTTGGACACAAACAGAGGTTGAACTACCTAGTGCATAAGATAAATGATTATTGATAGATTAGACCACCTACTTAGCTAGAGCACAAGTCACTTGGTTCTCCACTTGATATCTACTCTAGCTAGTGGATTCCCTAGCTGAAAAAGTAGTGCACTGCAATCTTTTGAGATGTTAGATAGTGCAGGACAATCATTTTGCAAATAATGTGTAATTTTCTTAAAATCTACATTAATTTTATAATGGCATCAACATTTTATGTAGTGCAATTTTAGCTCCTATAAAAGGCCACATAGCTTATTTGTGTCGTTGTACCTTTGAAGATATTCTCCATGAATCTAGATATCCAATTCCCTTTTGTATCACGAATGACTCCTCATATGCCTCATTTTCCTGATTCTATTTTGAATTATTCGGTTGTGTTTAGTTTAAATACTCCGTTTTACCATTCAAATACTTTTTGAGGTCTAATTTGATGATCTTAGTTGCACAATCTCCATTCATTTGTTGGATGTGAGTAATTATTTCTTTAATGATTATAATGTTGTTGGGATTTGATGTCCACTAGGTGGTACAACCAGGAACCCTTTTTGATTTGGAGGGCAACAATTTTATTTCTTCTACTTTGGCTGAGAGATGTTATATGGAAGAACATGGTGTTAGATTCAGCTTCACTGAGCCTGTTGACTCTATATTTTTAGTTTCTAGAAATTTTCCTCTAGTATAAGTATAAGGTTGTATTCTTCAATCAGGTCAGCTTATTGTTTTGATAGGAAGGTGTTGGAGTATAATTCGATGATTTTGGATACCCTCATTCCTCGGAGGAGTTTTCTGTATTTTTAATTACAAATGTTGCCAAAAGTTATATTATTCCAGATGGTAACTCGGGGTTTGAAGTCCACATGAGTTCAAAGAAAAATATTTTGTTGTTATGCTTATTTTTTTGTGGGAAAAGTGATATTACAATTGGAGAATGATCCTAATGACTATGAGGTAGGTGGGTACTTGTGCATCTCGACAACTACAAAAACACTTCACATTTTCTGAAAATTTGTATAGTTTTTCAAAATAAGACTTAGTCTATCTTTATGCACTTATTATACCAGGTATTTGCTACCTTTTAAACCTAATTCAATCATCTCATAGTAAATAATACTACAATGAAAATAACTTTTAGCGGCAATAGATAAACACATTAATAAAGAGTGTTAAAGTCTTTACCGACATTAGTTAAGTGCCGTTAGATCCAATATAACTAAATCCTTTAGCAACATATACAAAGAGTGCTAGTTACAGCTAAATATATATATATATTTAGCAGCAATAATTAATTAATTGCCGGTAAAGCTCATTTCTGATGTAGTGTAATCACATCCCAAAAGTCATTTACCTGAGAATTGATAATAGGCCTGCCTCCAACTTTATCTGTATTGCCCAATAGTTTGTTAATATTACCCCTATTACCTAATGCATCTTAATAGTTGTTCTTAATTGTTTCTAAGTTTTCCCTTGAAATATTTCGTACATTATGTAATAATTTGAGATTATCTTTCGATAAGATTTCGAAAAGATTGCTATTGTTTAAAAGTGTATCTTCAGTAGGTTCTGATGGTGAAGTAGGAGTTACTGCAAAAGATAAGGTAGAGGTTTTTTAGGGGTTATAGTAGGTAATGGAAGATCTAGAAATGTTTTTATCATTGGTACTCAATTATGCTCTATTTAAAAGTTATTGTATAGAACAGGTTCTTAGTTAATATATTTGATAAGTTATTAGATATTGTACACAAATAAGAGTGTGTTATAAGAAAAGGTTGTAGGTGCTTAAGCACCCATACTTCATAACATAAGTCCGCCAATGATACTAGGAGTGTAGGTTTTTGTCTCCCACCTTACTATTTACAATCGTTGTGGCGGAGTTATTTATAACTTTATTTTTGTTTAATTTAATTATATTGTTGACATCCTTTGTCATACCATTGGGAATGTATTAGTCTATAGATTGCTTTAATCTCTTTTTAGGGAATGTTGTGGATTGAGACCCCTTCGAGGTAGCTCGATTTTTTTGAGGACTTTTCCATTATTTGTAGATATTAGAGTCAAGAAACTTACTTGTATTAGCATCGAATTAATTAACGCTAATACTTTTATCATTTGAGCTAGCATCTAAAGTTGGACGTTTTTCATGATTCCTTTTCTCTTTAAATAATAGCATCTGCCACAATTGGTAGGTGCTTCATCTTGTGTTGGAGTGGTGCTATATTCTGGCTCATTTTTTTATTGGATTTTCCTTCTTGCAAGTGGTATTAGTTTTTCCAAAGACACCACATTTGGTACTAAGTATATATACTATTTCCTTCATAGACAAGGCTTTGTAAGCGGCGACCTATAAAGATATGATTATGGACTGGTAATCCAATTGGTACCTATACACAAATGTGTGTATATGATCCGCGCAATGCATTGGATGTACATCCATCTTTACTAACTTCCCTATTTTATTCCATACATGAGCTAAGATTCATGGTCGTAGAATTATGTTGTAGTTTGGATAGTATGATCCATAAGTTAAATAGGGGGTGAATTTTTTTTCGATTTTCTTCTTCGAATAGTTGACCTAGAAGAGTCTCTAGTATGCTTTTGGTATTCAGGAATAAACAAACAGATTTGAAAGTGTGAAAGGTAAACTTTACATAGGATGTTTTTATACTAGTTTAGATCTAATGTAGATCATATATCAAATTTCTTTGGGTTGCAAGGGTGTTGTCTTCTAGTTTTATGAAATTTGTACTAAATACAAGTTTTGAATATAGTTCCTATATCCACATTCAACGTTTTTTTCTTTCTATTTTATTTTGATACGAAGCCTTACCAACAATATTTTTAGACTCGTGTGCATATTCTCTTTAGCAGACGCTGGCTTTTATATAGTGTTGAGATGTTAAGACTTGAATCTTCTAGATGAAGATATGGAAACCCAAGAGCTTTTATCTTTGAAAAATGAGTAGTATAGATCCTTATTTTACAAGAATTAATAAAGTTAAGTCTAATTTTTAGATTACTTCTTCATTGCTCCGAGATCTTTATTTTATCCTTGTCGATTAACTTCTTTCCTGATGGAATAATAATTGATTCGGTTCACCTGATTGTAGCCATTATATCTTCCTTGAATCAAATACGATTATTTTTAATTATCATATTTTTGTATTATTCAACCATTCAAATTTTTCGTATCATCATGGAGTGCATTACAGACTCTATACAAAATATTGTTGCTTCCAATTGCACATGCAAGTGTACGTGGTTGCGCAAGTAATATGGTGATCCTAAAGAGCCGGATTATCAAACAAAAAAAGTTGTCAATTAATTATTCTTACTAAATTATATTTCTAATTATTTATTTAAGGGAGGCTTGACCACAATGATTTGTGTTTATTTTTAATCTTTTCATATGCATTTTTTCGTATCGTTTTGTATCTAGGTGGATGCACAATTTCATCTAAAACCTTGTGTCGAACCGAACAATCCTCCTTATCCAGAAATGGAACCATTTAAACCTCATAGGAGTTTTCTAATGCATCAGGCTTGTAGTAATAAGAGCTGTAAGGATATATATTTGTAATATGCTTGCTCTTTAAAACAACAATTGTGTGTGTGCAAAGTATCTCGTCTAATTGAAAATTCCACAAGTGCATACTTTCCGCTGAAGGCAAAATAATATGTCCTCTTCCAAATTCATAAATTGAGAAAACAAATTTAGATGATGGAACAATATGCAAAAATTAAAAAAGTTATTGATATGTTTTATGAAATGCCACTATTTCTAATTTTTCAAACTAATGTTGATCAAAAAGCCAAATGATCCATATCAAATGCATAAAATATATATAGTTAGCTATCTTTATACATACCCTCATCTTTGAACATTTAGGTGCATTTACAATCAATACCTCCTCAAATATTCTCCACAATGTATCCTTTGTATGTGAAGATATTTCTCTATTTTTACAGTTTCAAGAACCAAATTGAATTCTAGCCTCTTTCGAAAATATTATGATAGAGAATTTTGCGTGCCTCAACAAGGCATTCATTAAATCGAAGTCGTCATTCTACCTCTGTTTACTGTTGAATGAACTCTCAACCACTGCTCGTACCTAGCATCCTCTAGTTACTCCTTAACTCTATGATCAACCTTTTCCACCTTAGCCATTAATTTATCAAAATAATTCTTCTCAATAAGTCTTAGCCATAGAGCAGAATAGATAACATAGGGTGATTCTGCACCTCTTGATTTTGTAGGGACATTCTTCCAAACAAGCCACGTGCATGCATATTGAGGTACATTTGAAGCACATTGCATACACTCTTTATAATACTTTAATTTTTATGTAATACAAAACATATTTTTTCACGCTTGCCAAATGTATTTTTGAATTTTTCAAAGAACCATGTCTATGAACAATCATTTTCTATGTCTACAACTCCATCTGTCAATGAAAATATGAAACCTATCACAAATCAACACACATGATATTTTTTTTTTGATATAACATTAACACTATTTATAAGTTATTATACAAAAAAAACAAGTTCACCATCACAAAAACATATATATACCCCATGCAGTGTGATTGCTCATATAAATTTCCTTTTGTAAGCTCGACTAAAATGTGCAGCGTCGACAATAACTACCGATCTGCTGAACTTATTGAACCCCCTCATCAATGGTCTCAAGGCTATGAATAGATACATGAATTCATCTTTCTACGACTTGTTAGTAATTATATATTATTTAAGATACGCAATACTTAGCATTTATACGTATCTTGGCATCTGCCTATATCCATATGCTGGTTTGCTTGCCCCTTATCATTTCTTATGTACGTTCATTAGCACGTCATGTTTTCTAGTAAGACATCTCAATCCCCATAGAATTCTCTAACATCCCGAAATGCATCATTCGGAATATGAATTCTCTTATGGTAGACCAATTTAGGAACAGTCACATTACTGACAAACCCAATTATTTCTTGTAGTTTTGTTATTACCTAATCCTCAATGGATACATATGTTAACTATTGAAGTATCTCACTTTGTCTGAGTTTTTCCTTCACGAAGCCTTCAAACTCTAGCCAAAATAATTCGAAAAGAACGCTGACACATAATTGTATAATTGTTTTGATCGTATTAATGCATACACCAAATACATATATGATGCTACAATGAGTCATAATATGTAAAGAATGATATATATTAATGTATCATCCATATCAATGATCACTATAACTATTTGATACACCTTTAATAATACATTTTTGTGTATCATATTCACATCACTAGTCTGATATGTTTTATAAAAATGAGTAATACCCTCACATTAGAGATACCAAATGTATAATATATCAGTTTCTGCCCATTTGTTGTATGTATCACTTACAATCCACTACATTTATTTACTACATTATAATGTTTAACATATATAAACACATTCACTCATAATGATTCATATCATACCACTAAAAAATCTGTAGAGATACCAAATATAAAATTAAGTATACGCTATTTAAAATTTAGAACTAATCTATATGATGAATGTTAAATCAATATTATTTAATCATAATAAACAAAAACAATTATTACCATGTTACCTATTTTAATGATAATAATGTAACATAAAAGACTATAAATAATAATCAAATACTCTCAAACTTTTTGCTATCATCTCTCTTTAATTTAAAATTTAGCTTGTGCTTTATTTTATAATTCTTCACTCGGAAATTGCCTGCGCTTCACGCGACTCCCTTATTTGCAAATTTGGTTGACTATTTTTTTTTTGTAGTTTTAGTGTAGTTGTTAAATATGTGTTAAAATTTAATATTTTCAGTTACACCTATGTAATGTCGCGGCGTATTAGGTTGTTGTGGAGTTTTAAAATGTCGTTACTTGAATGAGTTATTCACCTCCTGGTTAGTAGGGGTAGGTAGCATATAACGGTAAGAGCAAAAGTGTGGATCGACATATGGCACATAAACAACACAACTTTTATAGACATGTTCATGTTTAGTATGGAATGTTTTTTTGGCAATAGATAAAACCAAATCCAGTACCATAATAGACATCAACAACATGAGATATACAATTAGCCACTGTTGGACATGTAAAATTTCGCAAATAACAAAATAGACATTACTTGATCAAACTAATAATATTAAGGTCCGTAGATTAGAAAAAGACTCTACTTTTTCGTTTATATGGTATCTACATCACTCTCTTCGTTGTCGTCTATGAATAAGTTTCTTCTTTTCTTAGACTTTCTCGAATAAATTCTTCTGTTTGAAATTGAAGTCTCCTATTCATTAGAAATTTCTTTTGAGTATTTTGTGTTTGATCCTCCCCCATTAAAGTATATTGGTTCAGTTCAATCTTCTACTTTCTCTTAACATGTACGTAATAGTAATTAATGTTTATGTATGTTAAACAGATTGTCCGGAAGATGAATGATGTACATATAAAGATAATATGTATTAGAAGCTCAATAACATTGTAGCACTTCGCCTTCTAGTTTTTCTTTATGCGATGTTGCATTCTAATTCTTGATCCGGCACATACAATTTTCTAATGTATAGTTCTACCACCCCTATTTCACATTTAAATTGCTTATTTTAAGTTTGAATACCAAGTCCATCCCGCATATACTGCAAATATGGGACGGGATACTAAGTTGAGAAGAAATAGTTACCTCTGAATTCATTTAGAGCAGTAGTAGTAATGATCAAAATGTATGGTCCCAAGTGGATGGGATATACGTAAGAGTAAAATACTTTACCCTGATCCACCCACAAAGTTATTCTATCTTTGATAGTCATGTCATAACTAAATGATAATTATATGTAGCTTCTTTGTTATGAGTGAATTTGAATGTAATGTAATTGAGATAAGAATATTAAGATCAATAAGACTGTGTATGTCGCATTTCTTCCATTTGAACTCATACTCTCCATATAACCGTTTCAAGGTATGAATAAAACTACACCTACAAGTTAAGGAGGGATATTATTTACTGTATACGTTGGAGACCGTGTGTAACATAAATGGCAGGAATGGATGTGCCTGATAGGACGATGTTGTTGTTGACCCTAGAGCGAGTCATTACTGCTTGTATACTATTTATAGGGATTTGAACAATATCGTCCTGTAGTTTTTGGATGGATGTTATCCGCAAGAATGTTATTTAAAAGTTTGAATACAATAATATGTATTCACCAGTTATTCCTGAAACATTGAAGCTTCTCCTAATGATTCAATAACCTTTGCTCAACTTATCTCGAAACTTGTTAATTTGATTCTTCCAGATTACCGTGGTCATCAAAGTCCCCTGTTAGAAGTAAATGTGCAAGAAAGTTTGGAATAACCAAATTCATAATGCTGTATAAACAGAATATGAACGATGCAGTACCTTCACCAAAAGGGAGTAAATACTTGTTGTTTCCAATTCTTAAAAGGCGTCGCTCCGCATATAAGTTGTAACGCTGTTGAGACGGTGTGATTGTTGGGTCTGAGGCAACACTAGAGTGTTTGTGTTGTTTGGGTTGCAATTTAGTTTAATGTAGGGGTTCTTAAAGGAAAGGGTATTTTTGGGAATATTTTAAATTAAAAGGGTTTTCTGGATGGTGGTGGCGCCACTTAGGCGGCACTAAGGTTCTCCTATATATATATAGTAGTTCTTGGGAACGTGCATTGCACGTTTGTCCCATATAATTATATTAACTATAATTATTATATAGAAAATTTTGACATTAAAAAAAATTACTTTTATCTATTTATATTTTATTCGTTCAATAAATTCATAGTAATCGAATAGTACATTGACCATCAAGCGAAAAATACGGAAAACTAATAAGATACTATAGATTCTAATAATATGAATATATTTATATGAATTATCCTTAATAATATTTCATTATCCTCCATAACAAATTTTCTAAGGAGCAAAAATCGACTGCAAGCAAAATAAAGAAATGAAAAATGTGATTTTTATTAATGAAACATTGTGACTACCATTCCGTTGTTCTCTTGATTCTCTCTCCTAAGTTTCTCCGTGATTCTAGAGCCTTCAATAAAGTATTTCTTAAATTGTTTGATGATGTAGACCTTCCTGAGATATTGTGTATCTCCGGGATGTCCGAAAGCGCTTCGTCGTTTGAAGTCGACCTCCGTTAAGAACTCTGTTGACCACTCCTTCAAAGAGCTGTGAGGTTAATTTTGTAGCTTTCTCAAATTTGCTTAATTCTTTTTGAAGAGTTTTCTTAATTCCCCTAGAATGTCATGTACATCCCCTATTTATAATTGTAGGGGGTGGACAAGGTTGCATATGATTGGCTAAACGATGTCATTTTTACACTAGGCTCATTGTGATTCATTCTTGTATTTGACAGGGATACCACCTCATTTAGACATGTGGCGTCACTTTGTTGGTTACGGATTACTAGTAACTGTGACAGGTGGCATGGGTTTGGGCTTCAAGGTGAAATAGACCTTGGATTTGAATTTAATTCGATGGACTTAATCATTTGTAGAGGCCAAATTAATTATTCATCTTAAATGAAAATGGATTTAAATTTGGTATGAGTTTGAATCAATAGAATTTATGTGTCTACAAATGCCCCTTACTTCGAGACTTGTCAACGTGGAGGCTTGTCGATGTTTGGCGACAAGACTTGAAGTAGTCATGAATGTGTTTTCCTTATTTTTTTGAGACTTGTCAACGTGTAGGCTTGCCGAATTTGACAACGAGAGTTTATGTCTTCATGAATATGTATTCATTTTTTTCTAGACTTATCTACGTGTAGGCTTACCGAATTTGACAATTAAAGTTGGAGTCTTCATGAATTCATTGTTGAGACTTCAAGAGTAGTTGTTTCGTTGTCATATTATAACTGGGCCACCACCAATAATTTTCTTGTAGTAGCGACAATCATTTTTTTAAAGAAAACTTCTTGCTCGATAACCACACGGACCTTCTATATCGATTTCAAAAAGATAGGTCTAGTGGGTAGTAGCACGTGCTAATTTCCTTGTTGATCACCCTCTTCCGGGAGAATGGTAAACTTTAAATGAGTTGCCTAATCAATATGCTTTTTTTTACTGAAAAGTTGTCGACATGGACAATATTCTTTGGTGGATCTGCACGCCGAGATAAAGCAGGGGCAGGAGTGGTATTGATACCTGCAGAACAAATAATTTTGCCATTCTCATTTGTTCTAGGTGAAACATGTTCCAACAATACTGCAAAATACCAAGATTTGATTGTGGGCCTTGAAATTGTATTGGACCTAATTTATACAATTTATGTGTCTACACTCCCATATCAGCAAGAAAATGATAAAAGAATGAAAATAAAATAAAAGTACATTTTAAAATCTATACAAAGGTCATAAATTAGTAATTTTGGCACTAATAAAAATAGACTTATAACTTTCATAATTTCATTGAAGATTAAATTAAAGAAGTATAAATCGCTAATGAATACAAAAAAATAAAACAAATACAATATTCATATCCTTCTATCACGACCCAAAACCGAGCCGCGACTGGCACCCACACTTACCCTCCTATGTGAGCGAACCAACCAATCTAAACCCTAACATTTCAATATAATATCAACAGAAAGTAATGCGGAAGACTTAAACTCATTAATAAA
>NC_028640.1:46198207-46206787 GCF_001406875.1 Solanum pennellii | reverse complement strand
ATTAAAGCAGGAATAGTCCAAAACGCCCCTTAAATTACTAAGCAGAAATCCGACCCAGCCTGGGATTACGCAGCCTGTGATGGCCCGTCGCGCCTGCGACGGTCCGTCCTGCTGCTCCGTCACAGAGTTCAGAGACTCAATTTCCTTTAAGAGTCTGTGACGGTCCGTCGTGCCCACGACGGTCCGTCCTGCCATGTCGTCACGAAGTTCAGAGAGTTGATTTCAGTACCCAAATTTCAGAATTCTAAGTGTTTTGGAACGAGAAACCCTCGACGGCCCGTCGTGCCCATGATGGTCCGTCGTGGGTTCCGTCGACTCAGACAGTTTTTCCAGAAATAAAAGATGCTGCTTAAAACGACTAAACAGGTCGTTACACCTTCTAAGACAGTAATTATAACAATATTTCTTTTAAATAGAAATACATAAGGAATAGAGTTCTTGATGATACCTCCTCTCCTATAACCAATCAAAATTAAAAAGTCCTAATAATGATCCAAGTGCTTAACTCCTAATAAATGATACAGAGCATATAAAATCTAAAATAATTGAAGATCCAAAAAGAGCAAGAAAAAGTAAAATGATTTCTTGACCACATAGATATGTCTGTCAGTTGGACTTCCTAAATGCTAATAGTTAAAATTTATATTTATTACCAAAAAATTTTACAAATGTAAAATACTAAAAAGAAATTCTAAAGGTTGAATATTTGTGGAATATGAAAACAAATCCACCACATATAATTGAATGAACTAATGAGTGAGAATGTATTTCATTTTAATGAAATATTTTTAATATATAGGTAAATTTACTTTTTAATACCAATAATTAAAAGATTGGTGTTTAAATAAATTCTCAAATAACTATTCAACCTATAAAAGATAATTTGTAATTCAACATTTATTATCATCCCAATGCAGATTTTGGACCATCAAGTTCATAAGTTGAGTAAAAAGGAAGTTGTTTCACTGAATGTCCATTAGAGGAACCAATTCGTTGAAGAAGCGACTTGGGAAGTTGAGAATGATATGAAGAAGAGATATCCACATCTCTTTTGAATCCGGAGAGAATGCAGATCAAGGTACTAAATTCTCTTCTTATCACTTTATAAGATTGTATATATGCATGTTATTACTTTCTTTTGTTTGTGAGTGCTGAAATGATGTTACTACCTTTAGCTTAATGAAAGAATTCTCATTCGAGGACGAATGTTCTCAAGGGGAGATATTGTAACATCTCGTATTTAGAATTAACTATGTTTAAGATAAGAAAAATAAGAATCATCAAATTTGGAAATAAGTAAGGAAATCTGGAAAATTTTCCAGATTTTAAAACTGAATTTTAGTCATTTTCGAACGACCATAACTTCTAGCTCAGGAGGTGTTTTAGTTATTTACTTATATGAATAGAGATCAGGTCGGAATACCTTTACAACGATGCCAAGTTTGAAAACTTTTGAGGTCGTATGAGGGAGATATGACGTTCAGAAGTTGGGTTGTTGGGCAGAGGAAATCCCAAATCTGGATTTGTTAAGGGTGTTTTGGTCTTTTCCAAAATAAATTATTAATTTTGTTTTAAGGGTAATAAATAGGATCTAAGCTGATCCCAATAAGTTTTAACAATGAGAAAATAAGTTAGGGCTTTGAAAGAAAGGAGAAAAGAGGAGAATGGAGAAGAAGAAACAAGAACGCGAAGAATTCATTGCGTGGATTTCGCGAGGTGATCCCTTTGAGGTATGTGGGATATTTTGTGTTGGGTTACTTCAACCACACATCATTTTGTTTCAGTCCAGCAAAATTCAGGATTTAATTCATGTTAGGAGTTGAGTTCTTTAAAGAACGTTTGATTTCTTGTTGATTGGATTGTTGGCGGTCATTGTTGATTAGATACTTGTTAATTCGAGTTATTTTGAGTTGAATTCAGTAGTTATTGATAGTACCAATGGTCCCAATCGTTTAGTGAAAGATGTAGGATGTTGTGGAGAGTGTAGAGATGGAAAATAAGTTGAAAAATTTGATTGACGCACCAAGGTAGAGGAAGGTGTGACGCGCCTGCAATGAACCAGATATTTGACTTAGTCAACAAAGGCCTCGCGTGGCATGCCACTAGTGCGCCAGAATCAGGCCTCAATCAACATGGGCTGGCGCGGCGCGCCACCAGTACGCTCGACCCGACGTTTTTCGTCCAATTTTGTTGTTTAGCCCTTTAATGTCCTTCAAAAGTACATCCTCCAATGAATTCTTATCTCTTTAAAGAAAGGAAGCTAGACTTCCACAAAGCCTATGGATAGTTTTAATAGAAGAAAGAGGAAATTATCATTTCCAAAAGATCTTTTTAAAAGAGCTATGTTTTGAGCACTTATCTCAAATAACAGAATCAGTATGTTTTAAAAAACATAAGAGCCAATATATATGTTTGTGTGTGTGTGAATATATATATATATATATATATATATATATATATATTGAAAGTAGTATTGAGCACTAATGTAGGGATATGAGTTTAGAGTAACTCAAGTCGCCAAGTAAACCATATTTCCATCATTCGTAGAAAAGGATCATACTTTTTAGATGAACCCTTTTTATAGTTTACTAGTGGATTCATTAGGGAGTTCAGGCCTATACTCTAGCAATGTTATGATGGTCGAGCAGCCTAGGCCGAGTATCGTCATAGCATCACTATAGATTTTAAATGATGGTTGTTTATTAAAGAATATCCCATAGAAGTATTGTATTTTCACATACATCAATTATTTATATTTTTACATACACCTAAGATATTATTTGTATACATTCAGAGTTCACAACATGCTTTTGTTTTATACTGTAATAGATTGATGTTGAGACTAGCTTTTACTTCATGTAAAGCTTGACTTATTAAAATAAGACCAAGGTTGGAAGCTTGAGATGGTAAGTCTCATGGTAGCTTGAGATAGTAAATCTCATAGTAGCTTGAGATAGTAAATCTCACGGAAGCTTGGGGATGGTGATTCCCATGGTAGCTTGGGATTGATAAATGAACTCTCCTAAAGATAACTTGAATTGGCATGATAATATTACCTTATAATAACATGACTTGGTTAGGCCAAAACCATTTCATGGTAGCTTTAAGATACATGATTTATACGCTCATAATTGTAGCTTGGCTTGCATGCAAGGTGCAATTGATCCAATAAGTTGAGTTAGATTACTCATGGAAGCTTAGGGTTGAGGATTTATACTCCAATATGGATAGATTACATCTTGATGAGTGGGTGCATGGTTGCTAGGTGGGTATACTTACAACCTTCCTATGATAGTTTTGATCGCATGATATGATACTTTCCATGGTAATTAGGTCTAGTATGATAGTATGATATTGTTGATAGACTAGTATGAAAGATAGTTAACATTTATAAAGATAGCCTATATGAGTACATAGTGTGAATGGTAGAATGGGATTTCATTCATACATGGCAGAAGTATGACCTGAAGCTACTTATGAAATATCCTCTTATGAAGTATGCCTACCTTGGGTAGTTTGTATAGTTTCCTTCCATTTTAAGATTGACATAAGATTATAGTTGCTTGTCGAATATTATAGTAGGCCCTTAGTGACACTTCTAAGGGGGTAACACGTGAATAGGGTGACTTCATGATATGCTTAGTGTGTGAGGAAGAATGGGATGCCCCACATGCATTGGTACAAGTGTGCCTTGAGGTTTCCTAGGGGTGTAGTGCTATACTTAAGTAGAAAGGTGGTATATCACCAAGAATAACGAAAGAGAGGTTCTTAGCTTAGGTAGTAGTATGGTATACAACCTTAGCCTTGCACAAGTATACTTAACGGTGGCTTGGGACGTAGTTCACTTAAGTATAAAGGACAAATGGTTGAAGTATTAAATTATGATTATGTCTTACGTAGACTTTTTATGATACGCTTCTTATGTTATTACCTCTTATGTTTATGTCTTATGTTGTCTAACCATTTGAGATGATCCTATGATGTTATGTTAGCTTCCATACTTAGTACCTTTGTACTAACGCATATTGCCTACATTCTAAGCAAATGTAGTGTTGGATCTTTGAGTTTCTCTTTGAGGGTAGAGTTTCAAGAATTTAGAAGACTGAAGATCTCTGTGAGTCCTCAGGTCTTTGAGGACAACATCCATTTACCTTCATACCATTTACTTTTATGTTTTAGACTTTATGTGTTGTGTCCCAAGACATTATTCATTTCATTCGTAGATGGTTTGAGACAATAATGTTAGAAAGACTTCGTATTTTATGAAATACTTTTTCGAGTTCTGTTTTAAATTCTTCCATATATTCTAATGAATGAATGCTAAGGGCTTGTATAAGATCTCTTCGAGATCGAATATGCCATGTTACGACTAGGGGGTACTCTCGAGTCATTATAATATGATATGAGATGTATGATATTAAACAAAATGTACGCGTTTCTATCCTTAACTTCTCTTTTGTTGCTAATCCCACTCACTCTACAGTAGAAAAATTTATTGTGCATAAACTATAAAGTAAATGTGGATGCGCCGTGTAGGTATATAGACATTTAATTTTCTTAGTATATTTTCAAAATTAATTCACTTTTCTTCATCTCAACCTTTGAGTTATAATATCATACTCACTAAACGTTTCTTTGATCATCTACTTCCTCCATTAGAAAACCCCTCTTTGGATCATTTTTCTATCTCTCTATTTCAGTAGAAAACATCATTAGTTTCTCTTATAAGCTCATTTTTTATTTTTTTACATTCAACTAGATATCATTTTATATAGATTTAAAATGAATGATCATCATTGGGATATAGGTGCGATCGTAAGAAGTTAAAATATTAATAAACCTGACAATGTTGTAGCTCCGAAGTTATACTTGAATTTCTTTAAATGTGTTTGGAATTCTTTCGATGACTTTTTTGCTCCTGACATGACTAATTTTAATGGTTTATCTGAAATTTTCTCTTTAGATTTTGATAACTGCTCACTAGGAAAAACCAGATGATCAAGTCATAAACATGAAACAAAATGGCAATCAACAGTTGTAATTACATCCAATTCAACCATCTCAATTTATCCAACAAACCTCTTTTCCTCCATCAATAACTACAGTAGTGTGTGTTCCACAAACAACTACAATAACAAAAGAATGGATTGATCTACAACAAATCGATATAGAGGCTAACAATTATTCTATATTTAATTTTTTCCATGGAGACTACTTTGGTTCAAACTAGAACAAGGTATCCATTAACTTCGTTGCATTTGATGTGTGTATATTTAAAATTTTGATTTTAGTAATTCTGATTTGAAATTAGAAAAAATCATTCAATAAGGATTACGCATGAATTATCGCATATGACTCAAAATTTTGATTTTAGCACTTTTGTTTAAAAGAGGAAAAATCATGGTTCTTATACACATATTTCTCGAGTCCCATAACCAAGTGAAAAAGGGGATTCTCTTGAAGCATGAATTCTTTTGCCCATGAATCCTTCTTTTCTTTGTTACGGGATTAGAGCAATATATTCTTGCTCTAGGGTCTAATATATGTGTCAAAGAGAGTATTCTGTTGCAACGGATACGGGGCAATCCCTTGAGCCTATTGATTCAATTTCTAGGAATTCATGTCTCTCTCCTTCACTTAAAAAACAACCTACGATAATTCAAGTCAGACAAAATCAACTAAACTTCATGATAAAAAGAACGTGTACGGTGTAGAGCGTAAAGTCTAGGATTAGTATTTAAACATTGATATAGCTTAAGATTGATTAATTAATATAAGATTATAGTATAATCTCAATCTAACCAAAGAAAACATGACTATATACTGAAAAAACCATCATAATTAGTAGAAAAGAAAAAAGTGTTAACATGGAGTTATATTATTTTGGCAAAAGGTTTTAGTGAACCCTTGAACATGTGTAAGTTTGTATTGTGAACCCTTTTACTTATACATTTGTCATCTGGACCCCTGAACCCATCTACACTCAACATATTTTTAAAACGTTTTCTGACTTGGCCTCCTTTGGGGCAGATACAACCAAGGGGCATGTGATATACAAACCTGAGGAGAGTGAAATGTGATTACAAGGGTCTAATAGCCACATTAGGGTTTTATAAAGTCTTCTTTCCCGTTCACATTTAACACCATTATTGAAAAATTTAAGCTTTTTCTTGCCTCTTTTTTTATCTTCTTTCTCCAAATTTCTTGTCCATTTATTTCATCGTCTTAATCCTCTTTTATTTCTATGCATTTCCAATTAATTGTTTTCTTCTTTTTGTGGTTAATCCTATTGTAGTTTTCTACATCTTCAGGAAAGTTGTTTTTCTTAGAATCCTATCATCATGAAACATGTAATTGAGAGCATAAAAAAAGAATCGCCAAAGATTTTCAAGAAAAATCAATTTAATCAACTAAAAACCTAAAAATTAAACAGAGAGATTAATAGAAGATGAAAGCTAGACTAAAAACATACAAATACAAACATAAGTCACAACATTTATATACATAAACTAAAAATCAAATAAAATCAACAAAAATACTCAAGAAATTTTGTGGGAATGAAGAAAAAACGAGAAAGAAAAAATGTAGGTATAGATAGCCTCAGATCGATAGATATCTACGACGATGTTAACACACTATGCTTTTTTGATTTTGATAAAAACAAAGATGAATTCCTTGACTAGTTCTCGTGTTTTTTTTTCAATTAAAAGAGTAGAAAATGTTGCTAAAACGAGTGTAAGGAAGATGAAAGAGAAATGAAATAAGATTGTGGGGAAAGTGGTGGGTTTGGTGGCAAAAGGTAAATAAAAATCATAAATGTATTAATTAAATATTATAAAAATGTCAGGATGATATGAAGTGGTATATAACACGTGTCATTTTATAATTATTTTTAAAATTACGTGTCACACATTTGTGGTACACTCACAATTAAAGGGTAAAAAAGGTGTTTAATATGTTGAGTTTAGCTGGGTTCAAGGGTCCAGATGACAAATGAGTAAGTAGAAGGGTTCACAATACAAACTCATACAAGTACAAGGGTCCATCAAACCATTTTACCTAGTATTTTTACATATAATATTATTCTATAATCTTTTCATTATACTCCTTATATTTCCATATTAAGTGTAATTCATAAGGCAAAGCACACCTATTAAGAATAATATTCAAGAGCATAGGGTAAATCACAATTTCAACTATTGCCTTTTGTGATATTGTAAATACTAGTTTCTGGACACGTGCTTTCCACGTGTGTTCCTAGATATGTTAGAATGACTAAAATGCAATGAAAACACCAATGAGGGGCACATTTTGATCTTTAATACTATAACTTTTAAATTTTGGTTAATAGTTAGAAAACTTTTAATAAAGTCACAAATGGCTAATTTGAGCTGAAACAAGTATTTACACTTACGACTTGATAGAAAACTAAATTAGGATGTCTAATAGAGACGAAAAAAACACAGAAAAATAGAGAAGGAAAAAAAATACAATGTATACATTCTTCATAAGACGTTAATCAATAATAATGTAGATTAAAAAATAAATACTAAAATAGTAAATAATATTTCGGGTTCTTATTGACTCTTTATCCTATATCCTATCAAATTCAAGAGTCTTCTTCATGATATACGTCGATAACATAAACTATTTGAACATGCATCAATTTGAAAATGTCTCAGTTTTTAAAAAGTAGCTTATTGATTATGAAATTAAATCTAAATAAAAAATAATATTAAAAGAGAAGTAAACATAAACTGTAAAAAAACAAATGGTTAAAAAGACATTAAAGCTACAAAAATATCAATAAGAAGAATGAGTTACTCCATCAATAACCATCAAATTTTTGTACGTGTCCGTCCAATCCACTTTAATAAAAGAAATGGAATAATATATTGTTATAATTTATGAGCTGATATAATATGAATAAGAAAAAATGATATTTTACATGGCAAAATACAATATACAAATATAAGATTCCAAATAAATTCAAGAATTCATAAAACAACAAACCAGTTGAAAAAATAGTCATCTAAAGTGATAATGATAAAAGTAGGATACAAAATATCACAATCAAAATTATTATTATAGTTAAACAAAAATAACATAAATAGTACCTGAAAATCTCCGAAATAATCTCATCAAAAGGAGGTAATTGGTGAACAAAAAATATTTCTCCATTAGTTAGAGATTTATATAAAAGAGGCTTACGAGCCTCACCATTTAGTTTCTTAAAAAAAATTATTTATAGGAATTATAAATGGAGACCATAACTTTACCTCTACAAATGATATTAAGACAAGAAATTGAAGACTATTAATGTCATTAACTCATAACTGAGTATTATTAATAATTAAAAGAGAAGATGAAAAGTTGAAGAATTTGTATATTTAATGAAATAATCAGATCTTACACATGGGGAGATGGAGGGTTTCTCTTTTTACTAACCAATTTAATATAATTTAATTTAATCATAGTAATTATAGATAGAGAACAAAACATTAATCAAATTATTTAGACATTTAAAATCTCAAAAAAGAGAATATATATATACATATATAAATATATATATATATATAT
>NC_028640.1:46196207-46197668 GCF_001406875.1 Solanum pennellii | reverse complement strand
AAATAGGTATTATTAAGTTAGATATTTTAATTATGAATTAACCTAAGGAAATGCAAAAGTCTATCAAAATTTTAATTAAAATGAAACAATTTAATATTTGAATTAAATTGTTAAATGTTTAATAATATTTTAATTTATGGTTAGGGTAAAATCGTAATTAAACTTTTAACTTTTTTGGTTCCACTTATAATAATATATGATATATATATATATATAACAGTAGCATGTTGATTCAAGCGTTGTGCTTATGATGTGAAGCGTTTATTATAGTACTTACCTCCATGTCCGTAGTTACTTCCATTTTTACTCTCAATAGTATGTACATCAACTGACTTCTTTGAGAACTTATGGAGCAACGAGGTGATGTTGTCCATTTTAAGACTAACATAAATTTTGCTTGTTGCGGTTGTGGCAAAAGTCAGTTCACCTATTATAGAAAAAACAAAATTGAATGTCATTGTCCTAGATATGTGACTATTAAAAGTTTCCAGTAAGTTGAGAAGAAATAGCTACCTCTGAATTCATTTAGAGTAGTAGTAGTAATGATCAAAATGTATGGTCCCAAGTTGATGGGATATACGTAAGAGTAAAATACTTTACCGTGTTCCACCCACAATGTTATTCTTGCTTTGATAGTCATTGCCTAACTAAATGATAATTATATGTAACTTCTTTGTTGTGAAGGAATTTGAATGTAATGTACTTGAGATAAGAATATTACGGATCAATAAGACAGTGTATGTCCCGTTTCATCCACTTTGAACTCATACTCTCCATATAACCGATTCCAAGTAAGCATCAAACTACATCTACAAGTTAAGGAGGGATATTATTTAATGTATACATTGGAGACCCTGTGTAACATAAATGGCAGGAATGGATGTTCCTGATAGGACGATGTTGTTGTTGACCCTAGAGCGAACCACTACTGCTTGGATACCATTTACAGGGATTTGAACAATATCATCCTGTAGTTTTTGGATGGAAGTTATCCGCAAGAATGTTATATAAAAGTTTGAATACACTGATATGTATTCACCAGTTATTTCTGAAACATTGAAGTTTCTCATAATGATTCAATAACCTTTGCTCAACTTTTCTTTAAACTTGTTAATTTGATTCTTCCAGATTACCGTGTTCATCAAAGTCCCCTGTTAGAAGTAAATGTGCAAGAAAGTTTGGAATAACCAAATTCATAATGTTGTATAAACGAAATATGAACGATGCAGTACATTCTGGAAAAGGGAGTAAATACGTGTTGTTTCCAATTCTTAAAAGGTGTCGCTCCACATATAAGTTCTGTCGCTGTTGAGACGGTGTGATTGTTGGGGTTGAGGCAACACTAGAGTGTTTGTGTTCTTTGGATTGAAATGCAGTTTAATGTAGGGGTTCTTTAAAGAAAGGGTATTTTTGGGAATATTTTAAATTAAAAGGGTTTTCTGGATGGTGGTGGCGCCACTT
>NC_028640.1:46173386-46186207 GCF_001406875.1 Solanum pennellii | reverse complement strand
CCCTAGAGGACGTCCTCCCACGACCTCTACCACGGCCTCTTGCCGCTGCTCTTCCTCGAGCTATAGCCCCAACGGCTGGCTCAGACGCACCCTGTTCCGCCGGTGCTGGTCTTGGCGTAGTCGTTGCTCTAGTTCTAACCATCTGCGAAATAGAGTGAAGATGGTCAGATACCAATTTGTATCACCTAGATAGCAATTGGATCAAAGTAATAGCACGAAAGAAAGAAAGAAAGGAAATTTTCCTAAAGTCCTATAGCCTCTCAAAGAAAAGTAAAGGCGTCCCCCTACCATTCCTTAAGACTCTACTAGACTCGTTCTTGTGTGATGAGACCAACGAACCTAATGCTCTGATACAAAGTTTAACACGACCCCAAACGGGCCGCGACTGGCACCCACACTTATCCTNCTACTATGTTAGCGAACCAACCAATCCAATTCCCAACATTTGTACCATAATAAACAGAAAATTAACATGGAAGACTTAAAACTCATTAATGAAAATCGATTAAATAACTTATAAAACTCAATACTATTTATTCCCAAAACCTGGAAGTCATCACCACAAGAACATCTATCCTCAAATTACTAATCTAAGAGTATCTAAGAGACTAAAATAAGTAAAAGCTAGGCCATGCCGAAATCTCAAGGCATCAAGACATGAGGAAGAAGATCCAGTCCAAGCTAGAAGCAATAGCTCACCCCGAAATCTGGCTTGATGAAGACTGGCTAGAGTTGCGGTTGAGTTGAAGACGATGGCACGTTTGCTGCGCTCCACAAATGACAAAGAAAGAAACATACAAGTAGGGGTCAGTACAAAACACAAGTACTGAGTAGGTATCATCGGCCAACTCAAAATAGAAAACAGTATATATAAGAAAATATCATAAATCAACTATAATACTCAACATGTAGCAACAACAAGTTCTATATTCAAAAATAAGCACCGCCAAGTTCACCCATGAGGACTCAAGCCTCAATACCATACCCATTTGGGAATTAGGTTCATTAGATTGAGTATATTAACATCTTTCAAGATTCATTATCTTTATTCCTCTCGTGTCGGTACGTGACACTCCGCTCCCCTACTACTATGTGTCGGTACGTGACACTCCGATCCCCTAATTCTACGTGTCGGTTCGTGACACCCGATCCCCTAATTCTACGTGTCGGTTCGTGACACCCGATCCCCTAATTCTACGTGTCGGTTCGTGACACCCGATCCCCTAATTCTACGTGTCGGTTCGTGACACCCGATCCCCTAATTCTACGTGTCGGTTCGTGACACCCGATCCCCTAATTCTACGTGTCGGTTCGTGACACCCGATCCCCTAATTCTACGTGTCGGTTCGTGACACCCGATCCCCTAATTCTACGTGTCGGTTCGTGACACCCGATCCCCTAATTCTACGTGTCGGTTCGTGACACCCGATCCCCTAATTCTACGTGTCGGTTCGTGACACCCGATCCCCTAATTCTACGTGTCGGTTCGTGACACCCGATCCCCTAATTCTACGTGTCGGTTCGTGACACCCGATCCCCTAATTCTACGTGTCGGTTCGTGACACCCGATCCCCTAATTCTACGTGTCGGTTCGTGACACCCGATCCCCTAATTCTACGTGTCGGTTCGTGACACCCGATCCCCTAATTCTACGTGTCGGTTCGTGACACCCGATCCCCTAATTCTACGTGTCGGTTCGTGACACCCGATCCCCTAATTCTACGTGTCGGTTCGTGACACCCGATCCCCTAATTCTACGTGTCGGTTCGTGACACCCGCTCCCCTAATTCTACGTGTCGGTTCGTGACACCCGCTCCCCTAATCTCTTCACTTTAGTTCATCAAGCCTTCTTTTATACCAAGGCATCATCAATCTCATTAACAAAGTAGATTAGGGTTTTTCAAGATTTAGGATTCAATAGCTTCATCATGCTTATTTTATCACAATTATATAATCACATTCATACAAGCATACAATTAAGCATATAGAAGGGTTTACAATACTACCTAATACATATCATTCGCTATTAGGAGTTTACTACGAATAGCATAAACCATGACCTACCTCAACCGAAGAATCGCGATCAACAAGATATCTCCCCAAAGCTGCATTCTTCCTCTCTCTCAATCGATCGTTTCTCCCTCTCTCTCTGTTCTTTTTCTTTTTTCTTATTCAAACCCTCTTTCTTTTACCCTAATTAACATATGATTAAGTATAAAAGATGATGAATTAACCTATTATTTATTTCAAGGTTATCTCTTTTAACCCCCAAGTAGTTAAATTATTAACATTAACCCACTAAATTTATAATTATAAGCATGAAAAGTCCAAAACGCCCCTTTAAAACATTAGCAGAATTTCCGACCCGAGTGAGCTGACGGAGACTGTGACGGTCCGTCACGACTGTGAAGGTCCGTCACGACTGTGAAGGTCCGTCCTGCAGGTCCGTCACAAAGCTCAGAGACTTGATTTTAGTAAATGTTCTGTGACGGCCCGTCATGCCTGCGACGGTCCGTCCTGCCATTTCGTCGCGAAGTTTAGAGAGTCGATTGCAGTACCCTATTTTTCAGAATTCTAAGTGTTTTGGAACGAGACCCCCTCGACGGTCCGTCGTGCCCATGACGGTCCGTCGTGGGATCCGTCGTCTCAGTCAGTTTTTCCAGAAATAAAATCTGCTGCTCAAAACGACTAAACAGGTCGTTACACATACATAGGTTTAAGTTACAAATAAAGGTCAAGGACATTGGTTGGAAGACTGCTTTGGTCCTTGATGGGGTTGCAGAGAAACTTCTTGATACTTTTGCTCACAAGTTGGTTAACATATTTTTTAAAGTGAGACTGATGTTCCATCCAATATTTGCAGTATATGCAGGATGGACATGGTCTTAAAACTTAAACTGAGCATTTTAATGTGAAATAGGGGTGGTAAAACTATACAGTCAAAAAAGTGTATGTGCCGGATGAAGAATTAGAATTCAACATCGCATAAACAAAGACTAGAAGGAAAAGTTCTACAATGTTATTAAGCTTCTAATACATATTATCTTGATAGGTACATCATTCATCTTCCGGACAATCTGTTTAACAAAGATCATCATTAATTACTTTTACGTACAGGTTAAGACAAAGTAGAAGTTTCAACTAAACCATAGACTGTAATGCGGGAGGATCAAATACAGAATACTCAAAAGAAATTACTTATGAATAGGAGACTTCAATTTCAAATAGAAGAGTTTATTCAAGAAAGTCTAAGAAGAGAAGAAACTTATTCATAGACGACAACAAAGATAGTGATGTAGACACCATATAAACTACAAAGTAGAGTCTTTTTCTATTCTATGGACCTTAATATTATTAGTTTGATCAAGTAGTGTCTATTTTGTTATTTGCGAAACTTTAGATGTCCAACAGTAGCTAATTTTATATCATATGTTGTTGATGTCTGTTATGGTAGCGGATTTGATTTTATCTATCGCCAAAATAACTTTCCATACTAAATATGTACATGTCTATAAAAATTGTGTTGTTTATGTGCCATATGTCGATCCACATTTTTGCTGTTACCGTTATATGCTACCTACCCTACTTACAAAGATGTGAATAACCCATTCAAGCAACGACATTTTAAAACTCTAGAACAACCTAATACGCCGCGACATTATATAGGTGTAACTGAAAATATTAAATTTTACCACTTATTTAACAACTACAATAAAACTACAAAAAATAAAGTAAACCAAATTTGCAAATAAAGGAGTCTCGTGAAGCGCAGGAAATTTCCTAGTGAAGACATATAAAATGAAGCACAATTTAAATTTTAATGTAAAGAGAGATGATAGAAAAAAGTTTGAGAGTATTTGATTTTTTATTTCTAGTCTTTTATGTTACATTATTATCATTAACAAATGTAACATGGTAATAATTGTTTTTGTTTATGATGATTAATTAATGTTGATATGACATTCATGATATAGATTAGTTCTAAATTTTAAATAGCGTATACTTAATTTTGTATTCGGTATCTCTACTGATTTTTTAGCGGTATGGTATGAATCATTATGAGTGAATGTGTTTATATATGTTAAACATTAAAATGTAGTAAATAAATGTAGTGGATGTAAGTGATACATACAACAAATGGGCAGAAAGTGATATATTATACATTTGGTATCTCTAATGTGAGGGTATTACTCATTTTTATAAAACATATCAGACTAGTGATGTGAATATGATACACAAAACTGTATTATTTAAGGTGTATCAAATAGTTATAGTGATTATTGATATGGATGATACATTAATATATATCATTCTTGACATATTGTGACTCATTGTAGCATCATATATGTATTTGGTGTATGCATTAATATGATCAAAACAATTGTACAATTATGTGCCAGTGTGCTTTTCGAATTATTTTGGCTAGAGTTTGAAGGCTTCGTGAAGGAAAAACTCAGACAAAGTGAGATACTTCAATAGTGGACATATGTGTCCATAGAGGATTAGGTAATAACAAAACTCCAAGAAATAATTGGGTTTGTCAGTAGTGTGACTGTTCCTAAATTGGTCTACCATAAGAGAATTCATATTCCGAAAGATGTAATTCCGGATGTTAGAGAATTCTATCGGGATTGAGATGTCTAACTAGAAAACATGATGTGCTAATGAACGTACATAAGAAATGATAAGGGGCAAACCAGCATATGGATATAGGCAGATGCCAAGATACATATAAATGCTAAGTATTGCGTATCTTAAATAATATATAACGATGCACAAGTCGTCGAAAGATGAATTCATGTACCTTTTCATAGATAGATAGTTATTGTCGACGCTGCACATTTTAGTCGAGCTTACAAAAGGACATTTATATGAGCAATCACACTGCATGGGGCATATATGTGTTTTTGTTTTTTTTTGTATAATAACTTATACATAGTGTTAATGTTATATCAAACAAAAATATCATGTGTGTTGATTTGTGATAGGTTTCATATTTTCATTGACAGATGGAGTTGTAGACATCGAAAATGGTTGTTCATGGACATGGTTCTTTGAACAATTCTAAAATACATTTCGAAAGCGTGAAAAAATATGTGTTGTATTACGTAAAAATTAAAGTAGTATGAAGAGTGTAAGCAATGTGCTTTAAATGTACCTCATTATGCATGCACGTGGCATCTTTGGAAGAATGTCCCTACAAACATCAGGAGGAGAAGAATCACCCTATGTGATCTATTCTACTCAATGTCTAAGACTTATTGAGAAGAAGTATTTTGATAAATTAATGGCTAAGATGGAAAAGGTTGATCATAGAGTTAAGGAGTAACTAGAGGATGCTAGGTATGAGAAGTTGTTGAGAGTTCATTCAACAGTAAACAGACGTAGAATGATGACTTCGAGTTAATGACTGCCTTGTTGAGTCACACCAATTCTCTATAATAATATTTTCTAAAGAGGCTAGAATGTAATTTGGTTCTTGAAACTGTAAAAATAGAGAAATATCATCACATACAAAAGATACATTGTCGAGAATATTTGAGGAGGCATTGATTGTAAATTCACCTAAATGTTCAAAGATGAGGGTATGTATAAACATAGCTTACTATATATATTTTATGCATTTGATATGGATCATTTGGCTTTTTGATCAACATTAGTTTGAAAAAATAGAAAATAGTGGCATTTCATATAACATATCAATAACTTTTTTAATGTTTGCAGATTGTTCCATCATCTAAATTTGTTTTCTCAATTTATAAATCTGGAAGAGGACATATTATTTTGCCTTGAGCGGAAAGTATGCACTTGTGGAATATTTCAATTAGACGACATACCTTGCGAACACACAATTGTTGTTTTAAAGAGCAAGAATATTACAAATATATATACTTAGTGCTCTTATTACTACAAGCCTGATGCATTACCAAAATCCTATGAGGTTTAAATGGATCCATTATTGGATAAGGATGATTGTTCGGTTCGAGGCAAGGTTATAGATGAAATTGTGTTTCCAATTAGATACAAAACGATACGAAGAAAAAAAATGCATATGAAAAGATAAAAAATTAAAACAAATTATTGTGGGCAATCCTCCCTTAAATAAATAATTAGAAATATAATTTAGTAAGAATAATTAATTGACAACTTTTTTTTGTTTGATAATCTGGCTCTTTAGGGTCACCATATTACTTGCGCAACCACGTTCACTTGCATGTGCAATTAGAAGCAACAATGTTTTGTACAGAGTCTGTAATGCACTCCATGATGATATTAAAAATGTGTATGGTTAAATAATATTAAAAAAGGACAATTAAAGAGAATCTTATTTGATTCAAGGAAGATATAATGGCTACAATCAGGTGAACCGAATCAATGATTATTTCATCAGGAAAGAAGTTAATCGACAGGGATAAAATAAAGATCTCGGAGCAATGAAGAAGTAATATAAAGATTAGCCTTAAATTTATTAATTCTTGTAAAATAAGGATCTCTACTACTCCTTTTTCAAAGATAAAAGCTCTTGGGTTTCCATATCTTCATCTAGAGATTCAAGTCTCAACATCTCAACACTATATAAAAGCCAGCGTCTCCTAAAGAGAATATGCACACGAGTCTAAAAATATTGTTGGTAAGGCTTCGTATCAAATGAAAATAGAAAGAAAAAATGTTGAATGTAGATATAGGAACTATATTCAAAACTTGTATTTACTACAAATTGCATAAAACTAGAAGACAACACCCTTGAAACCCAAGGAAATTTGATATAAGATCTACATTGGATCTAAACTAGTATAAAAACATCCGATGTCAAGTTTAACTTTCACACTTTCAATTCTGTTTGTTTATTCCTGAATACCAAACGTTAACTGGCGACTCTTCTAAGTCAACTATTCGAAGAAGAAAATCGAAAAAAAATTCACCCCCTATTTCACTTCTGGATCATACTACCCAAACTAAAACATAATTCTACAACCATGAATCTTACCTCAAGTATGGAATAAAATAGTGAAGTTAGTAAAGATGGATGTACATCCTATGCATTGCGCGGATCATATACACACATTTGTGTATAGGTACAAAGTCCATAATCATATCTTTTTAGGTCGCCGCTTACCAAGCGTTGTCTATAAAGGAAATAGTATATATACTTTGTACCAAATGTGGTGTCCTTGGAAAAACTAATACCACTTGCAAAAAGGAAAATCCAAAAATAAAGATAAAAATAAATCCGCCATAACTATTGTAAATAGTGAGGTGGGAGGCTAAAACCTACACTCATAGTATCATTGGCGGACTTATGTTATGAAGTATGGGTGCTTAAGCACCTACATCCTTTTGTGATAACACACTCTTATTTGTGTACAATATCTAATAACTTATTCAAATATATTAACTAAGCTATACAATAACTTTTAAATAGAGCATAATTGAGTACCAATGATAAAAAGATTTCTAGATCTTCCATTACCTACTATAACCCCTAAAAAACCTCTACTTATCTTTTGCAGTATCTCCTACTTCACCATCACAATCTACTGAAGCTACACTTTTAAACAATAGCAATCTTTTAGAAATCTTATCAAAACATAATCTCAAATTATTCCACGATGTACGAAATATTTCAAGGAAAAACTTAGAAATAATTAAGAACAATTATTAAGATGCATTAGGTAATAGGGGTAATATTAACAAACTATTGGACAATACAGATAAAGTTGGACGCAGGCCTATTATCAATTCTCAGGTAAATGACTTTTGGGATGTGATTACACTACTTCAAAAATGAGCTTTAGCGGAAATTAATTAATTATTGCTGCTAAATATATATATTTAGCTGTAACTAGATCTCTTTGTATATGTTCCTAAAGGATTTAGTGACATTTGATCTAATGGCATTTAACTACTGCCGGTAAAGACTTTAACACTCTTTATTAATATGTTTATCTATTGCTGCTAAAAGTTTTTTTCATTGTAGTATTAGTTATTATGAGATGATTGAATTAGGTTTAAAAGGTACCAAATACGTGGTACAATAAGTACATAAAAATAGACTAGGTCTTATTTTGAAAAACTATATAAAATTTTCAGAAAATGTGAAGTGGTTTTGAAGTTGTCGATATGCACAAGTACCCACCTACCTCATAGGCATTAGGATCATTGTCCCATTGTAATATCACTTTTCCCACCCAAAAATAAGCATAAGAACAAAATATTTTTCTTTGACCTAATGTGGACTTCACACCACGAGTTACCAAATCTAATCTCCTTCAACTGTCTTAACTGACCAATCATATATATGGTAATCCCTTCTTCTGAATGAAATGTTACCATCTGGAATAATATAACTTTTGGCAACATTTGTAATTAAAAAAACAGTAAACTCCTCCAAGGAATTGAGGGTATCCAGAATCATCGAATTATACTCCAACACCTTCCTATTAAAACAATATGTTGACCTGATTGAAGAATACAACCTTATACTTATAATAGAGGAATATTTCTAGAAACTACAAAATATAGAGTCAACAGGCTTAGTGAAGCTGAATCTAACACCACGTTCTTCCATACAACATCTCTCAGCCAAAGAAGAAGAAATAAAATTGTTGCCCTCCAAATCCAAAAAGGTTCCTGGTTGTACCACCTAGTGGACATCAAATCCCAACAACATTATAATCATTAAAGAAATAATTACTCACATCCAACAAATGAATGGAGATTGTGCAACTAAGATTATCAAATTAGATCTCGAAAAGTATTTGAATGGTAAAACGGATTGTCATCAAGAAAAAAATTAATTTTTTACAAATAATAATGTGCGGGCAACATAAATATTAGACTAATCTTGTTAAATGGAAACCACCATTAATAGGATTTGAACTTAACACAAACGAATCATTCCAAATAGAAGCACAAAAATGAGACATATGAGGAGTCATTCGTGATACAAAAGGGAATTGGATATCTAGATTCATGGGGAATATCTTCAAAGGTACAACAATCCAAACAAGCTATGTGGCCTTTTATAGGAGCTAAAATTGCACTAGATAAAATGTTAGTGCCATTATAGATTAATATAGATTTTAAGGATATTACTCATTATTTACAAAATGATTGTCCTGCTCTACGTAACATCTTAAATGATTGCACGACACTACTTTTGCAACTAGGGAATCCACTAGCAAGAGTAGATATCAAGTGGAGAACCAAGTGACTTGTCCTCTAGCTAAGTAGGTTGTCTAATCTATCAACAATAATTTCTCTTGTGCACTAGGTAGTTCAACCTTTGTTTGTGTCCAAGAATAAAAAAGCAAACAAGGAGGGAACTATTTTTTTAGGCTAACAAAGTAATCTGCTACTCGTGTCTTTTGAAATATGTATTGTATTACACCTCTATCCACATACTAAACAACACTTTCACAACAATCCATGTCATGATGAATATTAAGTCTTATTAATATGATATTTGTTTTTACCAAAAAAGGAAAAATAAAGAGACTCTCATATAATATATTCTACGTGATTAGTTTAAATAATATTAAGTGATTTGATATAATTTAATTATTTATAGGAAAATAGTAGTCTATCTTTTGTGTGTTTGTTTGTGTGTATGTGTGTGTGTGTGTTTGCGTGTGTGTATGTGTGTGTGTTTACTCATGATTAAAGAATTAATTGAATAGGAAATTTAATATATTTGACGATAATTGACACAAATCGATCTATAATATATATATATATACTTGTTCATAATCCATCATCAAAAAAGACGGTAGTCGATGATTGTTGGTAATGTTCTTTAGCTTTTACAACAATTAAAAAATTAATTAGAAATAACAATGAATGAATTGAATAACAATGGTCGAGAACTAACAATAATATAATGGATGAACTCAAGAATTATTATATCATTGGAGAGTAATTTTTTTGATGAATGACCTAAATCTTTTTTTTAAGAAGGTGGTGTGAAGATGAAAAATCGAGATTTTAGAAGGGAATAAATTTAATTATTTTATTTTAAATCGTATAATTAAAACATTAAAGATGGAAAAAAGAATTTGCAATTTAAGATTTTGAGGCTGAGATGTTAGTCTTTTAAGGTTCTGATGGAAGAAAATATTCAATATTATTTAAGAACTAGGTATAAAGATTCACATTTTTTTAACTTTAAATTATAAATAGTGTCTTTTGCACCAATAAAGTAAGACTTGGAGCTAGTTTGCAAATTGAGTTTCGAAAATGTCCTTTTTAGTAAAGTTTGTAAAATATCCTAAAGAAACCCTAGAGTCTCATTTTTTATTTTATATATATAGTTGTGTTTTACAAGTCTCATCACATTTTACTCTATGCCTTCCATATTCATTGTTTTATGTTAAAAATGAAGTTCAATTCTCTAAAGTCTAATTTTCTCCTTGGATTCAAGAAAGCCCTTTTAACCTTAAAAAGATGCTAAATTCACTATCTGAAATCATTGTTTTCATTTCAACTTCTCATAGATTATTTTACCCTTCACCTATATAGAAATGAAACAAAGTTTTTCATTTTGTATAACCGTAACACAAATCTAGATAATCCAAGTGATATGATTATGTGAATTCATTTATATAAGCTTTGATTCATTTTATGAATGTATTTTTCAAGCCTCTTAATGAACGAATTCTACATAAGCATAGCGTTTGGGTTTGCCTGATATATGTTATCCTATTATGGTGACATGGGATTGAAAATGTTATTGGTAATCTATGTTAAGCTTGAATAAAAAGAATTAAATTATAATTGTAAAATATGTTTTTATAATATATAGGTAAGAGAAGGTTCCTGGAATGCTATTTCAGGAATATTAAATCTAGTTGGAATTTCATAAACAATAACATGTTTTCTTGCTCTACTGCATATGATGGCTTTAGAAATAATGGTACCATCTCTTCTATCCTTAATAATATATGGTTTAAGAAGATTTATTTTAAAGTATTCTTTCTAATATTAGAGTTTCTTGGCAAAAATTATTGCCTTTGAATAATGTCAGAATTAACTCATTTTTAAAGTTGTTATTGTCGCATGAATACATCATAAAGAAAAATACAAAAGTAGCTTACTCTATATCTCTCTCCTTCTTTTAAATATTCTTCTACCCACAAGAGCAAAAACATACAAATGCTTGGTGTAGTAATATTGTAATTTGTGAATATATGATGATAAAATGTCTTAAATGCCAACACATTATGTTATCGCCTCCCCCAATATTATCTTCCCTTACCCTAAAAGTAAAAATAGAAAAGGAACTAGGTGATCAATGGATTGGGTTAAAAACGGATTGACCCGTATTTATACACATTTACATGTACAAATCAAAATCTACTTTAGAATTTAATATTCAAAAAAACTTAAATTTTTTTTTTGGAAAATGGATGTGATTTGATTCAAGAACGTGAAACATGATCTCATTTTATTTCACGTTAACTCAATTTTTTTAATCTCTTTTCATTGTATAAAATATTTGAATTATTCAAAGTTCAATATATATTTATTAATATTTTTGCATATTTTTTCTTTACTTGTATATTTTCTAGGAGATAAGTTCACTACTTACAAAGTTATATTTCTGATGTCACAAGGATACTAATGGAAATTATGATTTATATTATGTTCTTAAAATTTTTCTTAATATGTTTGCACTGAATCACAAATTACACTTCTTAGAAATATATGGAGTATCATGAAAAGATTAAAAAATAATATTATGTATAATAATCATATAATTCTTTTTGTTAACTCCTTTTGCTTTGTCTACTTGAGATGGTGTTTTCACTATATGATCATGGTTTCATTAGTTAGATTGATATTAGTCTCTACAATCCAAGCGTATAGTAATATAATTAATATTATGCTATGTAACGACCTGTTTAGTAGTTTTGAGCAGCAGATTTTATTTCTGGAAAAACTGGCTGAGACGACGGATCCCACGACGGACCGTCATGGGCACGACAGACCGTCGAGGGGGTCTCGTTCCAAAACACTTAGAATTCTGAAATTTGGGTACTGAAATCGACTCTCTGAACTTCGTAACGGAATGGCAGGACGGACCGTCGTGGGCACGACGGACCGTCACACATCTTCCACAGGAATTGAGTCTCTGAACTCTGTGACAGAGCAGCAGGACGGACCGTCGCAGGCGCGACGGGCCGTCACAGGTTGCGTAACCCAGGCTGGGTCGGATTTCTATTAAATGTTTTAAGGAGCGTTTTGGACTATTCCTGCTATAATTATAAATTTAGTGGGTTAATGTTAATAATTTAACTACTTGGGGGTTAAAAGAGATAACCTTGAAATAAATAATGGGTTAATTCATCATCTTTTGCACTTAATTATATGCTAATTAGGGTAAAAGAAAGAGGGTTTGAATAAGAAAAATAGAAAGAACAAGGAGAGGGAGAATAACGCACGATTGATAGAGAGAGACGAACGAAGAGGAAAAACAAAGCTTTGGGGAATTTGCTTGCTTGATCAAAATTCTTCGGTGGAGGTAGGTTATGGTTTATGCTATTCGTAGTAAACTCTTAATAGCGAATGATATGTGTTGGGTAGTATTATAAAGTCTTCTATATGCTTAATTGTGTGCATGCATGATGTGATTTTTATATATAATTGTGATGAAACTAGCATGATGAGGCTATTGAATCTTGAACCCTAATTTTACTTTGTTATTGATGATGCCTTGGCATAAAAGAAGGCTTGATGAACTAATGTAATGAGATTAGGGGATCGGGTGTCACGTTCCGACACCAAGATAGAAATAGTGGATCGGGTGTCACGTTCCGGCACCA
>NC_028640.1:46169889-46170592 GCF_001406875.1 Solanum pennellii | reverse complement strand
CGTGGTGGCCGAGGTAAGGGTGGTCACCAAAACGGCCGGGGTGACGGACAAATTGGAGCTACTACAAAAACACATGGTAGGGGAAATGGGCAGACAGGTGATAGGGCCCATTGTTACTCTTTCCCTGGGCGGTCTGAAGCGGAGACATCAGATGTTGTTATCACAGGTAATCTTTTGGTTTGTGATTACATGGCTTCTGTATTATTTGATCCTGGCTCTACATTTTCATATGTATCTTCCTCATTTGCTACTGGTCTTAATTTACATTGTGAATTGCTTGACATGCCTATTCGTGTTTCTACTCCGGTGGGTGAGTCTGTGATAGTCGAAAAGGTATATAGGTCTTGTCTGGTGACTTTTATGGGTAGCAATACTCGAGTAGACTTGGTTATCTTAGAAATGGTTGATTTCGATGTAATTCTGGCTATGACTTGGCTTTCTCCGAATTTTGCAATCTTAGATTGTAATGCTAAAACTGTAACGTTGGCCAAGCCTGGGACAGATCCGTTAGTGTGGGAGGGTGACTACACTTCCACACCAGTTCGTATCATCTCCTTTCTTCATGCTAAGAAAATGGTTAGTAAAGGGTGTATAGCGTTCTTGGCACACCTCAGGGATGATACTACCCAAGTACCTTCGATTGAGTCGGTTCCGGTCGTTCGTGAGTTTCTGGATGTGTTCCCTGCAGACCTTCCTGGTATGC
>NC_028640.1:46162730-46164738 GCF_001406875.1 Solanum pennellii | reverse complement strand
GTGTGGAGGCTTGAGTCCTCATAGATATGTTCGGTGACGTTATAAATGATTTTTATACTTGTTGCTATCACTTGTTAAGAATATTAGTTGGATATATTGCTTTCTATTTTGAGTTGGCCGATGATATCTACTCAGTACCCGTGTTTGTACTGACCCCTACTTGTATTTGTTTTCTTTGTTATTTGTGGAGTGCAGCAAACGTACCGTCATCTTCAACTCAACCGAAACTCTAGCCAGTCTTCATTACACCGGATTTCAGGGTGAGCTAATGCTTCTAGCTTGGACTGGATCTTCTTCCTCATGTCTTGATGCCTTGAAGTTCCGGCATGGACTAGCTTTGTTTATTTTAGCTTCTTAGAATACTCTTAGTTTAGTAATTTGATCATAGATGTTCTTGTGGTGATGACTTCAAGATTTTGGGGAATAATAGATGTTGAATTTTAGAAGTTATTGAATTGGTTTTTATTAATGAGTTTAAGTCTTCCGCATTACTTTCTGTTGATATTATATTGAAATGTTAGGGTTTAGATTGGTTGGTTCGCTCACATAGGAGGGGATGTGTGGGTGCCAGTCGCGGCTCGGTTTTGGGTCGTGACATGCTACATCAATGTTTAAACGTTAATCCTAAGCTTAAGACTATACACTCTTCGTGTTTTTATCAGGAAGTTCAGTTATTTTGTTTAACTTGAACTATTTTTATTTTAATTTCAGTGATGTGTGCATGAGGTTTTGAATGCATTTCTAAAAGACCATATTGGAAGGAAAGGTTGTCATTAAGGAAACATTTTTTTTTTGATTTTTGGTTATTCTTGGAATGATTGAGATGCTTCATTATAAATTTAGGATCATTGATCAATGTCATCAAGGACTTCATAACACATTTGAATCGAAAGAGAGCTGATTGAGGATTTATGTAATTACTTCATCTTCAATGTTAATTCCCATAGCAACATCAACATCCATCTTAGTTATTTCTTCTTAAGACTTTACAACTTTCCTCCCTACAATGAAAGATTATGTTTACAAAGAGGCGGATCCCATATAGATTTGGATTCTACAAAAGGTTAGCTATTCAAAATCAAACGAGTTACCTTTTTAGAATTTCATAACACCATAAATTAATGATTCTGGATTCACCTCCACAAAAGGGGAGAGAGTTGTGAAGAATTCAGAGGAAATAAGTCATAACTAAGATGGATGTCGATTTCACTAAGGGAATTCACTAAGAAAAATAAATAATTAAGGAATTACGCAACAGACTCTCTTTAAACATAAATGTATTTTTTATGTGTCAGATTATATTTATCAATGAACCTTCCTTTTTGATGAAACATCTCAATCATGCAAAAATAATCAAAATTCCAAAAAAAAAAATCCTTCTTAAGGACAACCTTTCTTTCCAATATGGTTTTTCTTTGAAATATAATAGTTTATTATTGAATTTAACGTGCACATATCAACACCATTTAGAAAATCATAAAATTGTCAATATAAATATTCTTTAGAAATTAAGGTACAACCTCTCCTATCCTTTTATTATATATGGGTCAAGGAGATTTGTTTTAAAGTTTGCTTTCTTAGGTGAAATTTCTTGGCAGAAAAAAAATTTCTCTGAATACTGTTATATCTAGGTTTAGGATTATCTGATATTAAGAGTTGTTTTTGTTGTATGAATCCAACATAAAAAAAAAAGTTAATCATCTTTTTGTAGATAGTAACTTATAGCAATAGAAACTTACTCTAAGGTTGTGTTTGATATGAAGGAAAATGTTTTTCATGGAAAATGTTCGTAGAAAATGTTTAACTTGAAATAAGAAGATATTTGATTTCTTTTTAATGTTTGGTTGGTGAGTAGAAAATATTTTCCAGAAATATATTTTAGTGTTTGATTTTTGAGTGAAATATGTCTTTGATATCTTTTATTTTTTATTAGAGTAAAAATAATTTTTGAAGTTTAACTTTTTTAAAAAAAATAACAAAATTAAATTTTTTCGTTGGTGTGTGTGTG
>NC_028640.1:46144602-46162131 GCF_001406875.1 Solanum pennellii | reverse complement strand
GGGTGTGTGGAGTGTTGGTAGGGGGTGGGTTGGGGCTGGTAGGGTGGGGTGGGTTTGGCGGAAGTTGGAAGAGAGTTTTGGAAAATCATTTCCTTAAGTTTAGAAGGGAAGTCATTTTCTTTAAATTTGAGAAAAATGAGTTGATTTGGAAAATATTTTCCAAAACATTTGACTCAACCAAACATGATAAAATTAGAAAATATTTTCAGGAAAATGTTTTTCTTCTTACCAAACACAACCAAAATCTTTTTGTTTCTTAAATTTAAATAATTTTTTACTCAGAAAAGCAAAAAATACAAATGCTTGGAGTAGTAATATTGTAGTTTGTGAATATATACGATAATAATAATACCTTCAATTCCAAGAACAATGTTTTTCTTTTTCTTTTGATTTCTCATCCTATGTCAAATATTCGTATAAGAGAATCTTAGTAGTTTAATTGATTAACTATATAAATTTTCACCGGGTGTAGATTAAATCTCCACAATGTAATACCCTCCCCCATTTCATCTTTCTTGGCCCAAAAAAAATATTTAAAAAAATGAACTAGATAACCAATGGATTTGATTAAAAATAGATCGACCAATATTTATACATATTTTCATGAATAAATCAAAATGTACTTTAGAAGTCAATATTTAAAAACACTTACGTTTTCTTGGAATGTCATTTGTTCAGTATATAAGGTGTGTGAAACGTACTAATTCTATTCCACATTAAGTGAATTTTTAAAGCTTTTTTCATTATAAAAGTAGTTGAATTTTTGAAAGTTCGAGATAGGTGTTTGAAATTTTTTCCATGTATGGGTTTTCACATATTGAAGTTTACTATCTTCTAGGAGATCAATTCAACACTTACAAAGTTATATTTATGGAAAATGCACAAGTACCCCCTGAACTATTACTGAAATTTCAGAGGTCACCTTAAATTAACTAATGTTCTATTACCCCTTGGACTTATTTTTTTTTACAAAATTTTATACACCTTTTGTCTAACGTGGCACCTTCCGTGAATCCTCACAATTTAGGTGCGTGGGAGATATTTGGATGACATGTAATCCAAAAAGGTGCACAAACTTACAAAAAAAAAGTTCAAGGGGGTAATAAGACCTTAGTTTAGTAAAGGTGTGACTTTAAGATTTCGGTCATAGTCTAGGGAATTATTTGTGCATTATTTTCCCTTATCATATACTATTATAAGTGGGAACAGAAAAAGTTAAAATTTGAATTATGATTTTACCCTTACTATAAATTAAAATTCTATAAAACATTTAACTATTTAATTTAAATATTAAATTGTTTCATTTTAATTAAAATGTTGATAGACTTTTGCACTTCCTAAGGTTAATTCCTAATTAAAATATCCAACTTAATAATACGTATTTTCTATGATATATATATATATATATATATATATATTCTTTTTTGAGATTTTAAACGTCTGAATAATTTGATTAATGTTTTATTCTCTATCTATAATCACTATGATTAAATTAAATTATATTAAATTGGTTATTAAAAAGAGCAACCCTCCATCTCCTCATGTATAAGATCATGATTATTTCATTAACTATACAAATTCTTCAACTTTTCATCTTCTCTTTTAATTATTAATAATACTCAGTTATGAGTTAATGACATTAATCGTCTTTAATTTCTTATCTTAATATCAATTGTAGAGGTAAACTTATGGTCTACATTTATAATTCCTATAAATATTTTTTAAAAAATAAAAGGTGAGGCTCGTTAGTCTCTTTTATATAAATCTCTAACTAATGCACGAATATTTTTTGTTCACCAATTACCTCCTGTTGATGAGATTATTTCGGCGATTTTCACGTACCATTTATGTTATCTTTTTGTTTGATTATAATAATTTTATATAAGATTTTAATAGTGACATTTTGTATCCTACTTTCATGATTATCGCTTTAGATGACTATTTTTTAAACTAGTTTGCTGTTTTATGAATTCTTGAATTTATTTGGAATCTTATATTTGTATATTGTATTTTGCCATGTAAAATATCTTTTTTTCTTATTCATATTATATCAGCTACTAGATTATTACAATATATTATTCTACTTCTTTTATGCTTAGTGTGTGAAGTAGAATGGGATACCCCACATGCATTGCACAAGTGTGCCTTGAGGTGACATAGGGGTATAGTGCTCTACTTAAATATGGATGAGGTCTATGACCAAGAATTACCAAAGAGGTGCTTAGCTTAGGTAGTAGTATGGGATGCTACCTTTGACTTGCACAAGTACACGTGGAGGTGGCTTGTGACGTAGTTCACTTGAGTATAAAATACAAATGGTTGAAGTATCAAATTACGATTATGTATTATGTTGACAGAATATTTGAGATACTCTTATGATGTTATTGTAGCTTCCATACTTAGTACTTTTGTACTAACGCATATTGCCTACATTCTAACCAAATGTAGGGTTGGAGCTTTGAGTTGCTATTGGAGGTTAGAGTTTCTAAAATCTAGAAGATTTATGATCTTTCTGGGTCCTCATTGCTTCGAGGACAATATCTATTTACCTTTATGACATTTACTTTTTTATTTTAGACTTTATGTGTCTGTGTCCAGAATCTTTTATTCATTTCATTCATAGACGGTTTGAGACAATAATGTTAGAGAGACTTCCGCTCTTATGAAATACCTTACGAAGTATGTTTTTAAGAAATATTTAAATTCTTCCATATTTTCTAATGCCTATTTGATGAATGAATTCTAAGGGCTTGTGTAAGAAATATTTTAGATTGCATACACCATGTTACGACTAGCGGGTGCTCTCGAGTTGTTACAATAATATATGAGATGTATGATCTTAAACAAAAGGTACACGTTATAATCTTTGACATCTCTCTTGTTTCTATTCCCACCCATTCTAAAATAGAAAAAAATATTTATTGTGCATTAACTATAAATTAAATATGGATGCGCCGGAAAGAACACTTACCTTTGCTCTGCTTAAATCATGATCTACTTTCTCATATTCTAAATACACTGTTTAAAAGTGATTGCAATTTAAAGAAATAATAACTAAATGCATGTTTTAAACTCTGAATGTATACAAATAATATATGAGTTGTATGTAAAAATACAAATAATTGATGTATGTGAAAATACAATACTTCTATGGGATATTCTCTAATAGAAAACCATCACTTAAAAGCTATAGTGATGATATAACAATACTCAGCCCAGGATGCCCGAACATCCAAACTTTGTCAGAGTATAGGGTTGAACTTCCTAATGAATCCACTAGTAAACTATAAAAAGGGTTCATCTAAAAAGTATGATCCTTTTCTACCAATGATGGCTACATGGTTTACATGGCGACTTANATATATATATATATATATATTGGCTCTTATGTTTTTTAAAACATACTTATTGTGTTATTTGAGATAAGTGCTCAAAACATAGCTTTTAAAAAGATCTTTTGGAAATGATAATTCCCTCTTTCTTCTATTAAAACTATCCATAGGCTCTGTGGAAGTCTAAGCTTCCTTTCTTTCTCAAATGTTTGAAAACATTTTAGTTTAAGCTCTGAGGTACTTAGTTCCCTTATAACTCTTGAGAATTGAACTCAAATTGATACTCTTGGCTTAATTGAAACTTAACTCTTAGAATACATAGTTCCCTTATAACTTTTGCGAATTTAACTCAACTCTTTACTCTTTCTTGACTTGAAACTTGACTCTTAAAACAAAGTTAAAATGTTTAAATAAGACTTTTGAAACCATTAATAACTTAACTTTAACTTACTTCTTAAATTTTGACTTGACTCTTAACTTCCTTGACATTGATATTAACTTTCCTTTAATGGATTATGGATTCATGTTTTATGTTTGAGTTCCTGGATGATTTCTAGGTATTTAGAGATCATTTGAAGTGATTAGAATTCATTGGAGGATGTACCATGGAAGGACCTTAAAGGGATAAACAACAAAAACTGGACCAAAAACGTCGGGTCGAGCGTACTGGTGGCGCGCCGCGCCAGCTTAAGTTGATTGAGGCCTGATTCTGGCGCACTAGTTGTATGCTACGCGAGGCCTTTGTTGACGAAGTCAAATTTCTGGTGCATTGCAGGCGCGTCGCACCTTCCTCTACCTCGGTGCGTTAAAAAAATCTTTCAATTCGTTTTCCATCTCTACACTCTCCAAAACATCCTACATCTTTCACTAAACGATTGGGACCATTGGTACTATCAATAACTACTGAATTCAACTCAAAATAACTCGAATTAACAAGTATATAATCAATAATGACCGCCAACAATCCAATCAACAAGAAATCAAACGTTCTTTCAATAACATAACTCCTAACAGGAAATAAATCCTCAATTTTGCTGAACTGAAAGAAAATGATGTTTGGGTGAAATAACCCAACACAAAATATCCGACATACCTCAAACGGATCACCTTGCAAAATCCACGCAATGAATTCTTCGCGTTCTTGCGTCTTCTTCTCCATTCTCCTCTTTTCACCTTCCTTTCAAGGACCTAAATTATTTTCTAATTGTCAAAACTTATTGGGATCAGCTTAGACCACAATTGATTACCCTTAAAACGAAATTAATAATTGATTTAGGAAAAGACCAAAACACCCTTAAAGATCCATATTTGGGATTTCCTCTGCCTAACAACCCAACTTCTGAATGTCATATCTCCCTCATACGACCTCAAAAGTGTTAAAACATGGCATCGTCATAAAGATATTCAGACGTTATCTCTATTCATATAAATAAATCACTCAAACACCTCCTGATCTAGAAGTTATGGTCATTCAAAAATGACTAAAACTCACTTTTGAAATCAGGAGAATTTTCCAGATTTCCTTACTTATTTCAAAATTTGATTGATTCTTATCTTTCTTATCTTAAACATAGTTAATTTTAAATACGAGATGATACAATATCTCCCCATTGGGAACATTCGTCCTCTAATGAGAATTCTTTACTAAGCTAAAGGTAGTAACATCATTTCAGCACGCACAAACAAAAGCAAATAATAACATGCATATACACAATCTTATAAAGTAATATGAAGAGAATTTAGTACCTTGATCAGCATTGTCTACGGATTCAAAAGAGATGTAGATATCTCTTCTTCATATCATTCTCAGCTTCCCAAGTCGCTTCTTCAACAAATTGGTTCCTCTAAAGGACATTGACTGAAACAACTTCCTTTTTCCTCAACTTATGAACTTGATGATCAAAAATCTGCATTGGAATTTCTTTATAGGATAGGAAATCCTTAATCCCAACATAGTCTGTTGGTATTATCAATGAAGGATCACCCAAACACTTTTTCAACATAGAAATATGAAATACCGGATGAACTGCTGCTAACTCTTGGGGTAGCGCCAATTGATAAGCCACATTTACCACTCTCTTGGAGATTCTGTAAGGTTCAATATATCGGGGACTTAGTTTCACCTTTTTACCAAATCTCATAACTCCTTTCATAAGTGAAAACTTCAGATACACCCAATCATCAACCTCAAACATCAATGGCCTCCTCCTAATGTCAATGTAGGACTTTTGCCTACTTTGTGTTGTCTTCAACCTTTCTTTAATAACTTTCACTTTCTCCATAGCTTGGTGAACTAAATCTTTTCCTATCAACCCTTCTTTGAAAACTTCGAACAACCAAATAGGAGATATGCACCTTATTCCATAAAGAGCTTCATATGGAGCCATTTGAATGCTTGAATGATAACTATTGTTGTAACCGTACTGAATGATAGGTAGGTCATCATCCCAATTTCCCTTGAGGTTGATCACATAAGCTCTAAATATATCTTCTAGTGTGTGGATAGCACATTCTGCTTGTGTATCTGTGTGAGGATGAAAAGCAGTGCTCAAATTCACTTTTGAACCCAAACCTTTCTTGAAGGATTTCAAGAACTGTGCAATAAACTGTGCACCTCTATTGAAATAATGGAGACCGAAACCCCATGAAGTCTTATCACCTCTTGCATATACAACTTTGTATGATCTTTGGCTGAATAAGTAGTCCTTACCGGAAAGAAATGGACTTACTTTGTCTAATTCTTTTAAGAGCACTTGTGTTTGAATGAATTAAATTTGTAAATTAGATAAAGCATTTTTATTTTTTAAAAAATTAGATAATCAAAGTGTTTATCTTAGATTCTTTATTATTTTTCTATAATATACGTGGTTAAATGAATTAACTTTTTTATCCTTTATCTATAATTAGAGTAATTAAATCTTTGAACTGTTAGTAAAAACAATTAATCTTCCCTCTTCCTCATATCTAAGATTAAACTTCTTAAAATTAAATTAAATAACTCTTCAACTTTTCATCTTAACTTATAAATCTCTAGATCTATATAAGAATCATGGAAAAGTAATTGTTCTTTAACAATTGCCTCCTGTTGATGTGAAGCATTAGGCAATTTTTCAGGTAATTTCTTTTTTGAAGTATTAATATTTGTTCTTATCCTAATTAGAATGATATTTTGTATCATAGTTTTATCTTTACTATTTTTGATGTTTTTAAAACTGCTTATAAATAACTAAATTTTTGTTGAACAATTATAATACTCTTATTATGTCAGATTTTCCTTATTCTTGTGTTAACTTCTATTTTACTATTTCATTTTAGTTTTTAATAGATAAACAAAATTTTTTTCCAGGTTATTGTTGTCATTGACNATATATATATATATATATGTATGTATATATATACACACTATAATTGGGATGATAAAAAAAAGTTAAAAGTTGAATTACAAATTATCTTTTATAGCTTGAATAGTCATTTGAGTATTTAATTAAACACGAATCTTTTAATTATTTGTATTAAAAAGTAAATTTACCTATATATTTATCATATATATCATTAAAATGAAATACATTCTCACTCATTAGTTCATTCAATTCAATGTGGTGGATTTGTTTTCATATTCCACAATTATTCAACCTTTTGAATTTCTTTTTAGTATTTTACATTTGTAAAAATTTTTGGTAATAAATATAAATTTTAACTATTAGCATTTAGGAAGTCCAACCGACGAACATATCTATGTGGTCAAGAAATCATATAACTTTTTCTTGCTATTTTTGGATTTTCAATTATATTAAATTTTATATGCTATGTATCATTCAGTACGAGTTAAGCACTTGGATCATGATTAAGACTTTGAATTTTTATTGGTTATAGGAGAGGAGGTATCATCAAGAACTCTATTCCTTATGTATTTATTTTTAGAAGAAATATTGTTATAACTAAAGTCTTAGAAGGATATGAATATTGTATTTGTTCTTATTTGTTTTATTTTTTTGTATTCTTTACCGATTTATACTAGTTTAATTTAATCCTCTATGATATTATGAAAGTGATAAATCTATTTTTGTTAGTGCTAAAATTACTAATTTATGACATTTATATTCATTTTTAAATTTACTCTTATAATATTTTCTTTCTTTTATCATTTTCTTGCTGATATGGGAGTGTAGACACATAATTGTATGAATTCGGTCCAATACAATTTCAAGGCCCACAATCAAAGCTTGGTATTCTGCAGCATTGTTGGAACATGTTTCAACTAGAACAAAGAGAATGGAAAAATTATTTGTTCTGCAAATATCAACACCACTCCTGCCCCTGCTCCATCTCAGCGTGCAGATCGACCAAAATACATTGTCCATGTCAACAGTTTTTCAGTAAAAAAAACATATTTATCAGGGAACTCATTTAAAGTTTCCCATTTTCCCGTATGAGGGTGATCAACAAGGGAATTAGCAAATGCTACTACCCACTAGACCTATCTATTTGAAATCTATATAGAAGGTCCATGTGGTTGTCGAGCAAGAAGTTTTTTAAAAAATTATGATTGTCGCTACTACAAGAAAATTATTGGTGGTGGCCCAGTTAGAATATGACAACAAGAAACAACTACTCTTTAAGTCTGAACAATGAACTCATGAAGAGTCCAACATTAACTTCCAAATTCGGCAAGCCTACACGTAGAGAAGTCTCGAAAAAATGAATACATATTGATGAAGACATACACTTTCGTTGTCGAATTCGCCAAGGCTACACGTTGACAAGTCTAAAAAAAAAGGAAAACACATTCATGACTACTTCAAGTCCTTCCGCCAAACTTCGGCAAACTTGCACGTTGACAAGTCTCGAAGTAAGGGACATTTGTAGACACATAAATTCTATAGATTCAAATTCATACAAAATTTGAACTAAATCCATGTTCCTTTGGGATGAATAATTAATTTGGGCTTTACAAATGAATAAGTCCATCTAATTAAATTCAAATCCGAGGTCCATTTCACCTTGAAGCCCAAAACCATGCCACGTGTCACAATTTTTAGTCATCCATAACCAACAAAGTGACGCCACATGTCGAAATGAGGTGGTAGTCTCTGTGAAATACAAGAATGAATAACAATGTGCCAAGTGTGAAAATGTCATCTTTTAGCCAATCATATGCAATCTTATTCACCCCCTACAACTAAAAATAGGGGATGTACATGACGTTATAGGGGAATCAAGAGAACTCTTCAAAAAGAATTAAGCAAATTGGAGAAATCTACAACATCAACCTCACAGCTCTTCGAAGGAGTGGTCAACAGAGTTCTTCACGGAGATCGACTTGAAACGATGAAGCGCTTTCGGACGTCCCGGAGATACACAATATCTCAAGGAGGTCTACAACATCAAACAATTCGAGAAATACTTTATTGAAGGCTCCCGAATCACGGAGAAACTTCGGAGAGAGAATCAAGAGAACAACAGAATTGTAGTCACAACGTTTCCTTAATAAAAAATACATTTTTCTTTTATTTATTTTGCTTGGAGTCGATTTTTGCTCCTTAGAAAATTGTTATGGAGGCTAATGAGATATTATTAAGGATAATTCATATCGATATACTCATATTATTAGAATCTGTAGTATCATAATTAGTTTTCCATATTTTTCGCTTGATGATCAATGTACTATTCGATTACTATGAATTTTATTGAATGAATAAAATATAAATGGATAAATGTAATTTTTTTTAATTTAAAAATTTTATATATAATAATTAAATTTTATATAATTGTATGGGACAAACATGCAACGCACGTCTCCAAGAACTACTATATATATATAGGAAAACCTTAGTGTCGCCTCAGTGGCGCCACCACCATCCAGAAAACCCTTTTAATTTAAAATATTCCCAAAAATACCCTTTCCTTTAAGAACCCCTACATTAAACTACATTTCAACACAAACACTCTAGTGTTGCCTCAGCCCCAACAATCACACTGTCTCAACAGCGACACAACTTATATGCGGAGCGACGCCTTTTAAGAATTGGAAACAACAAGTATTTACTCCCTTTTCGAGAAGGTACTGCATCGTTCATATTCCGTTTATACAACATTATAAATTTGGCTATTCAAAACTTTGTTGCACATTTACTTCTAACAGGGGACTTTGATGAACACGGTAATCTAGAAGAATCAAATTAACACGTTTTGAGAAAAATAGAGCAAAGGTTATTGAATCATTATGAGAAACATCAAAGTTTCAGAAATAACTGGTGAATACATGTCAGTGTATTCAAACTTTTAAATAACATTCTTGCGGATAACTTCCATCCAAAAATTACACGATGATATTGTTCAAATCCCTGTAAATTGTATCCAAGCAGTAATGATTCGCTCTAGGGTCAACAAAAACATAGTCCTATCAGGCACATCGTATACAGTAAATAATATCCCTCCTTATCTTGTAGATGTAGTTTGATTCTTACTTGGAATTGGTTATATGGAGAGTATGAGTTCAAAGTGGATGAAACGCGACATACACAGTCTTATTGATCCGTAATATTCTTATCTCAATTACATTACGTTCGAATTCATTCATAACAAAGAAGCTACATAAGATTATCATTTAGTTAGGACATGACTATCAAAGCAAGAATACATTTGTGGGTGGATCAGGGTAAGGTATTTTACCCTTACGTATATCCCATCAACTTGGGACCATACTTTTTGATCATTACTGCTACTACTCTAAATAGATCCAGAGGTAACTATTTCTTCTCAACTTACTGGAAATTTTCTTTTTTTCATAATAGGTGAATTGAGTTTTGCCACCACCGTAACAAGAAAAATATATGTTAGTCTTAAAATGGACAACATCACCCTGTTGCTTCATAAGTTCTCAAAGAAGTCAGTTGATGCACATAATATTGAGAGTGAAAATGCAAGTAACGTTCCCGTTGCAGAAGCTATGTTTTAAAGTTGGTTTACCATTGCAGAGTTAGTAGATTCTAACTACAGTACGGACATAGAGGTAAGTACTATAATAAACCCTTCACATCATAAGCACAAGGCTTGAATCAGCATGCTATTGTTATATATATATATATATATATATATATATATTTTACATATGGTAGGTAATAAAGCAACTAACATTGTAGACACATAATACATTAAAAGGAACTCTAACGATGTTTTACACATACATAGGATTAAATACACATAAAGGTCAAGGACATTGGTGGGAAGACTGCTTTGGTCCTTGATGGTGTTGCGGAGAAACTTCTTGATTCTTTTGCTCACAAGTTGGTTAACATATTTTCGAAAGTTAGACTGATGTGCCGTCCCATATCTGTAGTATATGCAGGATGNTATATATATATATATATATATATATATATGGATATCACACAGACCGTTATTTTTACATATGGTAGGTATGAAAGCAACTAACATTGTAGCCACAACTTACATTCAAAGGAACTCTAACGATGTTTTATGCATACATAGGTTAAAGATACACATAAAGTTCAAGGACATTGGTGGGAAGGCTGCTTTGGACCTTGATGGGGTTGCGGAGAAACTTCTTGATACTTTTGCTCAAAGGTTAGTTAACATATTTTCGAAAGTGAGACTGATGTACCGTCCCATATTTGCAGTCTACGCAGGATGGACTTTGTTTTCAAACTTAAATTGAGAAATTTAAATGTGAAATAGTGGTGGTAAAACTATACAGTCAAAAAAGTGTATGTGTCGGATGAAGAATTAGAATGCAACACCGCATAAACAAAGACAAAAAGGCAAAGTGCTACAATATTATTGAGCTTCTAATACATATTATGTTGACAGGTACATCATTCATCTTCCGGACAATCTGTTTAACATACATCATCATTAATTACTTTTATGTATAGGAAAAGAGAAAGTGGAAGATTCAACTGAACCAATAGACTGTAATGCGGGAGGATAAAACAAAGAATACTCAAAAGCAATACCTAATGAACTTCAATTTCAAACAGAAGAGTTTATTCGAGAAAGTGTAAGAAGTGAAGAAAATTGTTCATAGACGACAACGAAGAGAGTGATGTAGACACCATATAAATGACAAAATAGAGTCTTTCTCTATTCTACGAACCTTAATATTATTAGTTTTATCAAGTAGTGTCTATATTGTTATTTGCGAAACTTTACATGTCCAATAGTGCTTAATTGTATATCATATGTTTTGATGTCCGTTATTGTAGGGGATTTGGTTTTATCTATTGCCGAAAAAACATCCCATACTAAATATGTTCATGTCTATAAAAGTTGTGTTGTTTATGTGACATATGTCGATCCACATTTTTTCACTTTAAGTTATATGCTACCTACCCCTACTCACCAGGATGTGAATAACTCATTCAAGCAACGACATTTTAAAACTCCAGAACAACCTAATACGCCGCGACATTACATAGGTGTAACTGAAAATATTAAATTTTAACACTTATTTGAACAATTTAAATTTTAAAGTAAAGAGAGCTGATATAAAAAAGTTTGAGAGTGTTAAGTTTTTTATTTCTAGTCTTTTATGTTACATTATTATAATTAGCATATGTAACACAGTAATAATTGTTTTTGTTTATGATGATAAATTGATATTGATATGATATTCATGATATAGATTAGTTCTAAATTTTAAATAGCGTATACTTAATTTTGTATTTGGTATCTCTACAGATTTTTTAGCGGTATGATATGAATCATTATGAGTGAATGTGTTTCTATTTATTAAACATGAAAAGGTAGTAAATAAATGTAGTGGATTGTAAGTGATACATACAACACATGAGCAGAAAGTGATATATTATTCATTTGGTATCTCTAATGTGAGGGTATTACTCCTTTTTATAAAACATATCATACTAGTGATATGAATATGATACACAAAAATATATTATTTAAGGTGTATCAAATAGTTATAGTGATCATTGATATGGATGATAAATTAATATATATATTTCTTGACATATAGTGACTCATTGTAGCATCATATATGTATTTGGTGTATGCATTAATATGATCAAAACAATTGTACATTTATGTGTCAGTGTGCTTTTTGAATTATTTTGGCTAGAGTGTGAAGGCTTGGTGAAGGAAAAACTCAGAAATATTGTGTTTGTGAGTAGTGTGACTCTTCCTAAATTTGTCTACTATAAGAGAATTCATATTCCGAAATATGTAATTCGAGATGTTAGATAATTCTATGGGGATGGAGATGTCTGACTAGAAAACATGACGTGCTAATGTACGTACATAAGAAATGATAAGGGGCAAACCAGCAGATGTATATAGACAGATGCCGAGATACATATACATGATAAGTATTGCGTATCTAAAATAATATATAACGATGCACAAGTCAGAGAAGGATGAATTTATGTATATTTTAATAGCCTTGAGACCATTGATGGGAGGGTTCAATAAGTTCAACAGATCGGTAGTTATCGTCGACGGTGCACATTTTAGTCGAGCTTACAAAATGACATGTATATGAGCAATCACACTGCATGGGGCATATACATCGTGTTAATGTTATATCAAACAAAAATATCATGTGTGTTGATTTGTGATAGGTTTCATATTTTCATTTAAAGATGGAGTTGTAGATATAGAAAATGATTGCTCATGCACATGGTTCATTGAAAAATTCAAAAATACATTTGGCAAGCGTGAAAAAATATGTGTTGTATTACATAAAAATTAAAGTATTATGAAGAGTTTAATCAATGTGCTTCAAATGTACCTCATTATGCATGCAGGTGGCATCTTTGGAAGAATGTCTGTTTAAACTTCAAGAGGAGCAGAATCACCCAATGTGATCTATTCGGCTCTATGGCTAAGACATATTGAGAAGAACTATTTTGATAAATTAATGTCTAAGGTGGAAAAGGTTGATCATAGAGTTAAGGAGTAACTAGAGGATACTAGGTACGGGAAGTGGTCGAGTGTTCACTCAACACTAAACAGCCTTAGAATGACGACTTCGAGTTAATGACTGCCATTTTGAGTCACGCCAATTCTCTATCATAATATTTTCGAAAGAGGCTAGAATTTAATTTGGTTCTTGAAACTGTAAAAACAGAGAAATAGCTTCACATACAAAGGATACATTGTGGAGAATATTTGAGGAGTTATTGATTGTAAATGCACCTAAATGTTCAAAGATGAGGGTATGCATAAAGTGTAACGACCATTTGTGATCGTTTCGAGCACTAGAACTTTTTATGTCAGAAAATACTTTCTGATAGATTTAAATGGGTGTTTTGGACTATTCATAATTATAATTATGAAATTAGTGGGGTAATTTTAATAATTTACTTAGTTAGTGGTTAAGAAAATAATAGTGAAATAAATAATGGGTCACTTTCACCACTCTTACAATTAGTTATATAATATTTACGAGGAAATATTCTGTAGAAGGGAAATAAAGGTTTAGCCAAGAGAAACCATATCTGCAGCAGTCACGAAGCGGTTGTTCCATCAGGTAATCAAATTTAGAGTTGGATTTTGAATGTATTAGCATGATTGTGTTAATTATTTTTAGTATAATATTTGAATTGGAAAAGAGGGATATTCAATAAACGCTAGAAAAATTAGTGGAGTCGTATTGGATTGTACAGAAACTGCTTGAGTATTATTATTACTATTGCTATGTTCTTGATTGGAAGGAAAAGGTGTATATATATATATATATAAATTAGTACTATGTTGTTGTGAAGAGGGAAGAAGCGTACATTTTAATCTATGTGTTACTGTAATGTTTGGTAGAATTGGCTTAAAGTTGGTGGATGGGTGGCAAGTGAAAGTTATATATAGAAAATTTAATTAGTTCATGGAGGATTAAATTGTTACCGTCATATGTTTAATATTTTAAAATGAATTTCGTATGTTATGTATTAGCACGTTCTTTGCCATTCAAGTTATTATATTAAATGGCAAATGCCTTTGTTTTTAATGGCATGTAATGATGGCGTAATGGTCGATTGAAGAATAACAGACAATTAACAATAGGAAGGTTTTAAATTCTTACGTAATTATTGATTGTAAAATTGAGTCCAAATATATAACCAGTAAGAGAGTAAGGTGGGGTAATAAACTTTGGTATTTATATGATAAAATTGAGAATATTTGCATATGGGTTTTTTAAATTATGTTATATATTTTTTTTGATTTTCCCTGGTAGAGGTTACTGGACATAAACGTAACCTTAAATTTCAATCTTTTTCTATAGTTATCTTGTTATGAGCCAAGTTTTAAAATATTGAGTTAGGTAATTAAATATTAGGTGTATCGAGTTATTTAAATTCCACTAAAGTTATGCTAATTGTTGAAATTAAGACTTACCATTAGGCTTAAACTTTAAGAGATTGATTATAGAATTAGGTAAATTGATGGGTATAGGCTGGACATAGAATAATCGGAGTCATTGGAGAAGTAGTTGCTTGACTTCGATTCTTCGGTGGAGGTAGGTTATGGTTTATTTCTATGTGATAGATAAACTCTAAATAGCGACTGATATGTATTGAGTGATATTGTAAAGTCTCCTATGTACTTGATTGTGTGGTTGTATGTTTTGATTGTGTGGTTTGTGGTTGGCCTAAAATTATGAAATTGTTGAATTTCTAATCTTGAACCCTCTCTATTAATAATGACGCCTTAAAAAAAGGTTTGATGAAATAAAATAATAAGATAATTGGATCGGAGTGTCACGTTCTGACACGATATTATGGGATCGGAGTGTCACGTTCCGACACGGTATATGGGATCGGAGTGTCACGTTCCGACACAATAACATTAAAGGAAAGAAATCTTGAAGTAACTTAATATACTTAACCTCAAAGAACCTATCTTTCAAATGAGTATGGTGTGGAGGCATGAGTCCTCATAGGTGTGCTTGATGTTATGATTGATGGTCTACCTGTTATGGTGTTGTTGTCAATGGTTCATGTGTTTTGTTGATTGCCACCTGTTAAGTATTGTAGTTGATTTTATATTATTATTCAATATATATTGATTTCTATTTTGAGTTGGCCGATGATACCTACTCAGTACGTGTTCCTTGTACCTACCCCTACTTGTATTTTCTTCTCTGTTCTTTTGTGGAGTGCAGCAAGTGTACCATCGACTTCGACTCTCCCTCAGCTCTAGCCGGTCTCCAGCACATCAGAGTTCAGGGTGGGCTATTTATTCTAGCTCGTGCTGGATTCTCTCATTCACGTCTTGATGTCTTTGAATTTCGGACATGGACCATCTTTTTGCTTATTTTGGTTTCTTAAACACTCTTAGACTAGGTAATTTGAAATTGGTGTCCTTGACGTGATGACTATCAGATTTTGGGATGATAAGTATTAAACTTTAGAAACTTATTTAAATTGATTGCTTAGTATCTTTTGGAGCTTACGCATTATTTATATCATTTATAGTTGAACTATTGGTATATGTTGGGGTTTAGATGTGTTGGTTCGCTCACCTAAGGAGGTAAGCGTGGGTGCCACTCACGACTCGTTTTGGGTCGTGACAATTATCTCATGTTTATGGATGATTTCTTGGTGTTTAGATGTACCTTAGAGTGTTGGAATCAACCAAGGAACGTGGGTACATCACTTAGGAACTAGTACGAAAAGATAGGGAAAGAATGGGGGGCTCCAGGTGACCTTGGCGATCTGAGAGGCGCGGAGCGTCAGATCCTGACGGACAGACTCTGGTCTCAGGAGCTTTGGCTGGTCGGCACGTTAGGGCCTGTCAGACAGAGCCTGCCCTGATGGGCTCTAGCAGGCGCGGCGCCCCAAGGGTTTTCAGACGGAATTTTTGACTTTTCTTCTCCGATTTTCAACTCTGACCTTCTAAATTTCCATGGATCTCACCTCAAACACTTAGGATCACTAAATACCTCAATACCCAAATAGTTTATACTCGTAAAAAAGTCTAGAAACATGAATCAAAACAACTAAAGGTATGCTACAACTCAACCAACAAGAATTCAACAATTTTTCATCATGAACTTCAATGTTTATCATTCAATCTACACTAAACTTGCTGATTTAAATCAGATTGGTGTGTGGGTGGAAGGGACCAACACAGAAAGATCTCACATACCTGATTAGGGATCGACCCTGACGAATTCCACTAGAATCTCTTGGCGTTCTTGGTGAAATCTTGCCCTTTCTTCCTTCTCCTTCTTCCTTCTCCTTCTTCTCTTCTCTTTTCTCCCAAACTTTAAGCGTAAAAAGTATTTTTCTAATTTGAACTAAAAGTTGGTTTACCCCAATTAAACCCTTTAAAACAATTAGGAAATAGTAGGGCGAAAAGACTACTTTACCCTTACTAAAATCCGATTGTCAGTCCAACAACCAACTTCCGAAAGGCATGTCTTCCTCATACGACATCAAAAATAAGCAAACTCAGCGCCGTTGGAAGGATCGTCCCAAGGGATTTTCATCCATATAAAGAACTGATCCTTACTCCTCCTGAGCTAGAAGTTACGGTCATTTGAAAATGATCAAAACTCACTTTTGAAACTTAGGAAATTTTTCAGATTTTTCATGTTTTTTCAAAAAATAACTATATTTTTATTTTCTCTGATTTAATCCTAGCTATTTCGGATTACGAGATGTTATAAAAAATCATTCTTCAAATTAAATCACTACATACGAATATTAACCACAAAAATAGATAAGTATAAGAAATATATTGGTAAATACGTATATATAACAAGGATAGTTGATTCAAAAAAAAAACAAGGATAGATGGTCTAGAAAAGAGTTTTTTTTTTGGTTCTTTTTTTTTAAAGTAAAAAAAAATTGTTTCTTCTGAAAACCCGAAAAATTACTTATCCTCCTCTAAAATAGACGTTCCACTGATTGGAAACATACCTTATTTTTTAAAAATTAAAAAACTATTTTTCCTCAAAGTAAGTGTTCTGGTCTCTAAAAAATAATGCGAGAATAAAATAAGAGTTTGTTTGACATTGCTATAAAGAGGTTAAAAACACTTATTTTGAGAAAAAAAATAGTTTTTTTTTAAAAAAAATCAAGATGTTTAGCCAATCAGTAAAACAACTTTAAAGCTAAATTTTTTTGTTTTTTAAAAGAACCAAATGCATAAATAATTTTTTTTCCATAATATATTTTGTCATAAATCACATAATTTATATATATATATATATATATATATA
>NC_028640.1:46128714-46134602 GCF_001406875.1 Solanum pennellii | reverse complement strand
TCCTCAGCCAATTTTCCAGAAATAAAATCTGCTGCTCAAAACGAACCCACAGGTCGTTACAATCTGGAATAGTACAACTTTTGGCAACATTTGTAATTAAGAAAATAGAAAACTCCTCCGAGGAAATGAGGGTATCCAAAATCACCTAATTATACTCTAACTCCATCCTATCAAAACAATATGTTGACCTAATTGAACAATACAACCTTATACTTATACAAGAGGAAGATTTCTAGAAACTAAACATATAGAGTCAATTGGCTCGGTGAAGCTAAATCTAACACCACGTTCTTCCATATAACAACTCTCAGCCAAAGTAGAAGAAATAAAAATTTTCCCCTCCAAATCCAAAAGGGTTCCTGGTTGTATCACCTAGTGGACATCAAATCCCAACAACATTATAATCATTAAAGATATAATTACTCACATCCAAAAAATGAATGGAGATTGTGCAACTATGATCATCAAATTAGATCTCGAAAAGTATTTGAAAGGTAAAACGGACTGTCATCTAGGAAAAAATCATTTTTTACAAACAATAATGTGCGGCCAACATAAATATAAGAATAATATTGTTAAATGCAAACCACCATCAATAGGATTTGAACAATTCACAAATGAATCATTCAAAATAAAATCAGGAAAATGAGGCATATGAGGAGTCATTCGTGATACAAAAGGGAATTGGTTATCTAGATTCATGGGGAATATCTTCAAAGGTACAACGATCCAAAAAATCTATGTGGCCTATTATAGGAGCTAACATTGCACTAGATAAAATGTTGATGCCATTATAAATTAATATTGATTTTAAGGAAATTACACATTATTTACAAAATGATTGTCCTGCTCTATCTAACATTTTAAATGATTGCAGGGCACTACTTTTACAGCTAGGGAACCCACTTGCTAGAGTAGATATCGAGTGGAGAATCAAGTGACTTGTGTTCTAGCTATGTAGGGGGTCTAATCTATCGACAATCATTTATCTTGTGCACTAGGTAGTTCAACGCTTGTTTGTGTCCAAGAATAAAAAAGCAAACAAGGAGGGAACTATTTTTTTTGGCTAATAATGTAATCTGCTACTCGTGTCTTTTGTAATATGTACTATATTACACCTCTATCCACATACTAAACAACAATTTCACCACAATCCATGTAATATGATATTTGATTTTACCAACAAAGGAAAAATAAAGAGACTCTCATATAATATAATACACGTGATTAGTTTAAATAATATTAAGTGATTTGTTATAATTTAATTATTTATAGGCAAATAGTAGTCCATCTTGTGTGTGTGTGTGTGTGTTTGTGTGTGTGTGTGTGTTTGTTTGTTTGTGTGTGTGTTTACTCATGACTAAAGAATTAATTGAACAGTAAATTTAATATATTTGACGATAATTGACACAAATCGTTCTATAATATATATATATATATATATATATATATATACTTAGGTGCAGTAAAACTACAAGACTGTAATCTTCCTATACGAAGGGTCTATGTATACTCGATATGGATAATTATGTGTACGTAGAGGTCTATGTAAACCTCATGTAGAAGTAATGAAAAGTTTTAAATTTTTCCGCATTTTTAACTTATGAATGTAATGATGTATGCTAAGAGGCTAGTCTTAGTACTCAAAGAGGACGACGACGACGGTTACGTCTACGGGGTGCTCTCTGGATGTGACAAACCTGGTATCAGAGCATGAGGTTTAATATCTTTGATATCGATGTCTCTCTCAACCACGTCTATGTAGATTCGTAATCCTAATTGTCAAGCGCGCCATACATTTGATTAGGAATCTATGTTATGCTTTGGAAACTATTTCTTTCTTGGAAATCCAATATTGTGCCTATAGAGTGTACTTATTGTGTGCTTTCACCTAAACCTTGTATTTTGTTTATAGGCAATGAATACTTGAAGGAATGCAGCTCAAAGACTTGAGGAAGAGACTGCCAATGCGGGAGTTCCTCCTCGTGGTGATCAAGTTCCTCCTCTTGAAAAGATGCTAATGTTGACCAAGCTCCGGTCAATCCTCCACAATTGATAGATGGTGAGATAAGGGCTACCCTTTTCCAAATGGCCCAATCCATTACTTTTCAAGCCCAAGCCGACACTAATCAATCCCAAGCCATGATATCCCAACCTAACCGGGAGGTTGTACCCCGACCAAATCAACAAGTTACTACCAAGGCCTCCCGTCTAATGGATTTCACTAAGATGAATCCTCCTACTTTCTATGTGTCCAATGTTGAAGAAGACCCCCTAGAGTTCCTTAATGAATTTTAAAACATCCTTTATGTTATGGGGTTGACTACTAGCGAGAAGGTCGAGTTAGTCACTTACCAACTCAAAGATATGGCTCAAACTTGGTATGTCCAATGGAGGGACAATAGTCCTCTAGGGGGTGGATCGGTGACTTGGGAGATCTTCAAGAAGGCTTTTCTTGATTGATTCTTTCCTCGGGATATGAGGGAAGCCATAGGGGTGGAGTTCATCAACCTTCGTCAAGGAGGTATGAGTGTGCTTGAATACTTTTTGAAATTCACTAAATTATCCAAGTATGCTCCAATTTTGGTTTTTGATCCTAGGGATGAAAGTTATTTTCTGATGGGGGTGTCGGATGATTGCAAGAGGGGTGTCATTCGTCTATTATACATGGCAATATGAATATTTCTCATCTCATTGTTCATGCTCGACAAGTGGAAGAGGCAAGGGCTAAGAGGAAGAGTAGAGATGCTAAGAGGGCAAGATCTTTTGATGGTGGTTCTNCTCATCACATTTTACTCTATGCCTTCCACATTCATTGTTTTGTGTTAAAAATGAAGTTAAATTATCTAAATTCTATTTTTCTCCTTAGATTCAAGAAAGCCCTTTTAACCTAAAAAGTGCTAAATTTATTATTGAGTAACCGGGATAAGATCTAGTCTTTCAATTCCACAAAGGGGTATTTATTCATCTTTAGTAAAATATTTATTTTTAAATAACCTATAACTTAAGAAATATTAGAAGGTAGCATCACACTATCTGTAATAATTGTTTTCATTTCAACTTCTCATAGATTATATTACCCTTCACCTATATAGAAGTGAAACAAAGTTTTTCATCTTGTATAACTGTAACACAAATCTAGATAATCAAAGTGATATGCCTATATGAAATTCATTTATATAAAATTTGATTCATTTTATGAAAGTATTTTTTAAGCCTCTTAATGAACGAATTCTACATAAGCGTAGCGTTTGGATTTACCTTATATGTGTTATCCTGTTATGGTGACATGGGATTGAAAATGTTATTGGAATTCTATGTTAGGCTGGAATAAAAAGAATTAAATTATAATTGTAAAATATGTTTTTATAATATATAGGTAAGAGAAGGTTCCTGAAATGCTATTGGAGGAATATTAAATTTAGTTGGAATTTCATCAACAATGACATGTTTTCTTGCTCTACTGCATATGATGGCTTTAGAAATAATGGTACCATCTCTTCTGTCCTTAATAATATATGGTTTAAGAAGATTTATTTTAAAGTATTCTTCCTTATATAAGAGTTTCTTGACAAAAAAGTATTGGTGTGAATAATGTCAGAATTAACTAATTTTTGAAGCTGTTATTGTCGCATGAATACATCATAAAAAAATACAAAAGTAGCTTACTCTATATCTTTCTGCTTCTTTTAAATATTCTTCTACCCACAAGAGCAAAAACATACAAACGCTTGGTGTAGTAATATTCTATTTTGTGAATATATGATGATAAATGTCTTAAATGCCAACACATTATGTTATCGCCTCCCCCAATTTTATCTTCCCGTACCCTAAAAATAAAAATAAAAAAGGAACTAGGTAACCAATGGATTGGGTTTGAAATTGATTAACCCATATTTATACACATTTACATGTACAAATCAAAATTTAATTTAGAATGTAATATTCAAAAAAACTTAAATTGTTTGTTTTTTTTTGAAAATTAATGTGATTTGATTCAAGAACGTGAAACATGAACTCATTTTATTTCACGTTAACTAAATTTTTTAATCTCTTTTTATTGTATAAAATATTTTAATTAATCAAAGTTCAAGATAGATTTTTGAAATATATTTTCATTATTTTTCTTTACTTATATATTTTCTAGGAGATGAATTCACTACTTACAAAGATATATTTCTAATGTCACAAGGATACTAAGGGAAATTATGATTTATATTATGTTCTGAAATATTTTTCTTAATAGGTGTGCATTGACACACAAATTACACTTCTTAGGAATATAGGGAGTATCATGAAAAGATTAAAGAATAATATTACATGTAATAATCATATAATTCTTTTGGTTTACTCCTTTTGCTTTTTCTACTTGAGATGGTGTTTTCACTATATGGTCATGGTTTCATTAGTTAGATTGATATTAGGCTCTACAATCCAAGAGTATAGTAATATAATTAATATTATCCTACATCAATGTTTAAACGCTAATCCAAATTTTAAGACTATACACTCTTCGTGTTTTTATCAGGAAGTTCAGTTATTTAGTTTAACTTGAACTTTTTTTATTTTAATTTCAGTGATGTGTGCATGAATTTTTGAAAGCAATTCTAAAAGACCATATTGCAAGGAAAGGTTGTTGATCGGTGTCATCAAGGACTTCATAACACATTTGTATCGAAAGAGAGCTTGTTGAGGATTTATGTAATTATTTCTTCTTCCATGTGAATTGCCATAGCAACATCAACATCCATATTAGTTATTTCTTCTTAAGACTTCACAACTTTCTTCCCTGCAATGAAAAATTATGTTTACAAAGAGGCAGATCCCAAATCTTGAGTTTATAGATTTGGATTCTACAAAAAGGTACCTTTTAAAAATCAAACGAGTTACCTTTTTAGAATTTCATACGATAAACTGAACATTCTGGATTCACCTCCACAAAAGGGAAGAGAGTTGTGGAGAATTTTGAGGAAATAAGTCATAACTAAGATGGATGTTGATCTCACTACGGGAATTCACTAAAAAGAATAAATAATTAAGGAAATACGCAACAGACTCTCTTTCGATCAAAATGTGTTTTTTAGGTGTTGGATTATATTTATCAATGAACCTATCTTTGTGATGAAACATCTCAATCATGCAAAAATAATCAAAATTCCAAAAAATTTCCTTCTTAAGGACAACCTTTCTTTCCAATATGGTCTTTCTTTGAAATATCATAGTTTATTAATGAATTTAACGTACACATATCAACACAATTTACAGAATCATAAAATTAGCAATATAAATATTCTTTAGAAATAAAGGTACAACCTCTCCTATCCTTTTATTAAATATGGGTCAAGGGGATTTATATTAAAGTTTGCTTTCTTAGGTGAAATTTCTTGGCAAAAAAAATAATTCCTCTGAATAATGTTATTTATAGGTGTAGGATTATCTCGTTTTAAGAGTTGTTTTTTTTGCATGAATCCAACATAAAAAAATGTTAATCATCTTTTTGTACATAGTAACTTATAGCAATAGAAACTTACTCTAAGGTTGTGTTTGGTATGTAGGAAAATGTTTTTCATGGAAAATGTTTGTAGAAAATGTTTAACTTGAAATAAGTAGATATTTGATTACTTTTTAATGTTTGGTTGGTGACTAGAATGTATTTTCCGGAAATATATTTTAGTGTTTCATTTTTGAGTGAAATATGTTTTTGATAACTTTTATTTTTTAATAGAGTAAAAATAATTTTTGAAATTGAATTTTTTTTTAAAAAAAAAGAAAATCAAATTATTTTCGTTGGTGGGTGGGGGGTTTGGGAGTTACGATAATAGGGGTGAAAAAATTAAAATATTAACTTAATTTTTTTATTGATTGGGGGGGCTGCTAGTGTGTATGGG
>NC_028640.1:46108695-46126019 GCF_001406875.1 Solanum pennellii | reverse complement strand
TTTATTGATTGGGGGGGCTGGTAGGGTGTATGGGTGGGTGGGGGGCTGGTAGGGTGTATGGGTGGCTGAGGGGCTGGTAAAGGATGAGTTGGGGGCTGGTAGGATCGGCTGCGGTGGGGTGTGGGCTTGTAGGGTGTGTGGAGTTTTTGTAGGGGGTGGGTCAGGGCTTGTAGGGTAGGCTGGGTTGGGCGGAGGTTGGAAGAGAGTTTTGGAAAATCATTTCATTATGTTTAAAAGGGAAGTCGTTTTCTTTAAATTTGAGGAAAATAAGTTGATTTGGAAAATATTTTCCAAAACATTTGACTCTACCAAACATCATAAAATTAGAAAATATTTTCAGGAAAATGTTTTTTCTTCATACCAAACACACCCTAAATCTTTTTGCTTCAAAAATTTAAATAATCTTTTACTCAGAAAAGCAAAAAATACAAATGCATGGAATAGTAATATTGTAGTTTGTAAATATATACGATAAAAATAATACCTTTAATTCCAAGAACTATGTTTTTCTTTTTCTTTTGATTTCTCATCCTATGTCCAATATTCTTATAAGAGAATCTTAGTAGCTTAATTGATTGGTTATATAAATTTTCACCTGGTGTAGATTAAATCTCCACAATGTAATACCCTCCCCCATTTCATCTTTCTTACCCCAAAAAATATATTTTAAAAAATGAGCTAGATAACCAATGGATTGGATTAAAAATAGATCGACCCATATTTATATATATTTTTCATGAATAAATCAAAATGTACTTTAGAAGTTAATATTTAAAAAAACTTACGTTTTTTTGGAATGTGATTTGTTCAGTATATAAGGTGTGTGAAACGTACTAATTCTACTACACATTCTGTGAATTTTTGAAGCTTTTTTCATTGTCAAAAATAGTTCAATTTTTCAAAGTTTGAGATAGGTGTTTGAAATTTTTTCCTTGTATGGGTTTTCACATATTAAAGTTTTCTATCTTCTAGGAGATCAATTAAACACTTACAAAGTTTTATTTAGGGAAAATGCACAAGTACCCCCTGAACTATTACTGAAATTTCAGAGATCACCTTAAATTAACTAAGGGGATATTGTTGACACCCAATTTTGACCCTACATGATAGGAATTAACTTTCGAGCTTCATAATTTTATAACGTTTTGGAATAATTAGTTTTATTAATTTTCAAGTCATTTTAAATTATTTTTTTTGTTATTTTTATAAATATTAAATTATAAATATATTTTTATAATTTTATAAATATTTTAGAGTTGCATGAGATTTTATATTTTTGTTAGTGTTTAATCGATTACTATTAAATTATAGTTACAATTTTGATTTAATTTATGTGCAACTAAACTATTCTTTCTATAATCGAACTAACTATTATTATTCGTTAAGAATGAGAAGCTCCTAAATTAATCTATCTCATTTAGACTTATCCGAATTTGCAATTCAAATTCAATTTGGTTAAGTTTATAACCTCAATTGGCAAATTCCAATTCAATTTGGCTAAATTATTAATTCCTTAGGCCATCTCAAGGCCGAATTTTAGGCTTTCTCCCCATTCAGCTGACCCAAGTCACCCTTTCCTCGGCCCAATTCATTTCCAGCTTTAACATTTACTCCAGCCCCACTTTAATACCCATTTTATTTTAAATTCCAGCCCACTTTCATATTTACTATACCCATTTCCAGAAAACAAGCAGCAGCGTACAGCAATACCAAAAATCAACCCAACCGACCCGCACGATCTTTGTCATCTCTCGCGACTGAAACTCAGAGGAAACCCAGAAATCACAGCAGTCACGCGATGCACCCTCTCATCTCTCTTCGTACAAAGACCTTTGGAGAGGGTGAGATGTCAAAATCTGGTGCCTCGATCGTCCTTCGCTCAAAATCAACACCTCACCATTAAAATTTATACATCAACCAATGGGAAATCCCTATCTTTTAAGGGATTTTGAAAAAATTCAAAAATCCCACATCGTCTCTTCTCAGATTTTTGGAATTTTAGGGTTTCTATGTAAACCCACTTCATTCACTTTTTTAAAGGAGGATTTGGGTGGGAGACAACCGAGTACCCATAAATTATTGGGAATTCTTGGTTCCATAGTTCAAATTTTTAATGTTTTTTGTGGTTTTTCGAGTTGAAGAGGTGGAATCGTCTCCTTCAAACTCGTAGTTCCGGTTCGCTGCCCAAAACCAGGTAAATTCTTTCTTAGCTTTGTTTTATTTAATTCTCAGCTCTTCAATGCTTTCTGTTTATTATATGTGCTTAGCTTTGTTTTAGTAGTCATCTGTTAGACTTCGATTTGACCTTTTAGTAGTGAATAATGTTTATTTTGTTCCTACTGTTTTATTTATTTTTGTATATTTAAAAATATCCTAGATCCTTTGGTGTTCTGTTCATATTTAGCGCCTTATTTGGTATTACATATTAATGTTCGTTTCGGCCCTAACCCTTTGCTTGTTCCTATAATGATAAGAATTCAATTATGTATTTACAAAACTGATTTATACAAATATTGAATGTTAGTTCAAGTTCTCCGTTAAGGGTTGTTGCTTCGATTTTGAAAATGGCATGAGTTGTTGGTTTGTCTCTTAACTTATTTTCCGAGATATTTTTCCAGTAATCTCCCAATTTCATGTCTTTGTTTCTTCATGTTTCACTCATGTGTTTCTTGACTAAAATGTAGACTTCATAGTTAGTAATAAAAGAGGATTTCTTAAGCTAAGTCTTTCCTTAAATATATATACATACAAATATATATATCTATATCTATCTATATATATATATATATATAGATCATTCCTGCGCATCTCCTTACTTTATAGCAGTTATTGCTCCGGTTCCAGAAGGTATAGCTCTCGCCTCAGCTTTTTCTTTGAAATCGGAGACTGTTCCAATTTCCTACTGAGATAGGCAAGCGGAGGGAGAACTAGACGTATCTTGCTAGGCAAAGACAAGTTAGAATGGATATCTCGCGGGTGGGATTGACGGGAATCCTGGTAGAAGTGGCGACCATTCTCAAGAACGAAAAAGACTGCGCTGAGGGAAGCCCTATGAGTCCCTGAAACGAGGGCAGGAGTGCCCTTTTTCTATCAATAGAGGGAGCAAAAACCGGGCTTTGCTCCCCTTTACAATATGAAGACAGAAATAAGGGTCGAAGTTTAGACCGCTCACAGTAGTTCTACCTATAGAAAGGATCATGAAAGAGGCGATCAGAATGGTACTCGAATCCATTTACGATCTCGAGTTTCAAGACACATCGCACTTCCGCCCGGGTCGAGGCTTCCACTCCGTCCTAAGACGGATCAAAGAAGAGTGGGGAACCTCTCGCAGGTTTTTGGAATTCGACATCAGGAAGTGTTTTCACACACACACACACACACACACACATATATATATATACACACACACACACACACACACACACACATCCGATTATATTTTTTTGAATATATGAAGTTGCCTTCTTTATAAAAATTCCATTAACCGTATTGCTAGAATTTTCATTAGTTTACTGTTAATATTCAAGCTTCCCTTTAAAATACTAGTGGCTTATGTTACCAAGGCTCTATATTTGTATTGATATTTATTTGTATTCTCTGTTATAATAGTTATAGGTTAAGATATTACTCAATATTAAAGTTTTGTCTCTTCTTCTTCTTTTTTCATTTTTTGAGTATGTTTAAACTCTGTAATTGAATTTAAGATATATGTTCCTATCCGAATTGTTGTGATTAAAGTTATGGAGATTGTAGTTTCAGGTAATGGTACTTGTTTTCTCGACCTTTATTTATGTTTTAGTCTGTTTTCTTTGCTCTCTATCTCTTAAAGTTTTGATTTTTAGTTAACTTAGTGTGTCGTTGTTCCAAACTAATATATGCTTGCAAGAAGGTCTGGAATAGTCAAAAAAATAGTGATTTTGCTGTGGTTGGTTGCAAAATTTTCCAAAATATTTGATTTTTAATAGTTTTGAGGTAGCGTGAACTTTGTGTTGAATGTCATTTACTAAGCACATGAACTAGTTTTTGGGTAATGCACAAATTTTGCGTTAATCACTTTTGAAGGTTACAACATAGAGCATTTTCCTATTTTGTTGGAGTCAAGGCAGAGTTTTTTTTTTAACGAATTGGTTATCTGCTTACACAAAAATTAATGTGATAGTAATTTTGGTTATTTGGTTTGTCTGATAGCAATTTGTGTTTTGTTTATTTTTTCTTGATAACAGTTTATTGTTATTCATATAAGTTATTTGCTTATTCTATTTCTCTTACTTTGTTTCGCATGAACACTCTTCTATTGAGTTCAAGAGACTCCCCTCCTTGCATCCGTTTCTCCTTGAGTCAACCTCCATCGAAATTATGAAAAGAGGGAGACAAGTATGTTAAGCTTATAGAATAACTTAAGGACCTCTCATGTTCTTTCATAGTTATTAAAATGCTTTGAATCCATGTTTACGAGTTTGAACTAACTATTTTGTTCTAATTTTTGAATGGGATAAAATTGTTAAGTTTCTTAAACTAAATTAGTATATAATTTGTCTTATAACTTTGTATGAATGACTTGAGGATTTTTAATATCCTTTCATAGTTGTTGAACAAAGTCTTCTAATCCATGTTTATGTGTTGAATTATTTGTATGGTTCAAAATATGACTATGGATAAAAGTTTTAAGTCTTAGGATTATTCTTGAGATCTTGCAAAATATCAAGAGATTTTTTTCTAAGTTTTCAATAAGAATTTTTGAGTAGTTTGAAATAAATAAATAAGAATTTTTTAGTATTCGTAAGTCATTCTTAAAAATTAGCCATTTTAAAATCCGTCGGTCAACCGCGTGGTAGCAGATTCTGTAAGGTGCCTAAACCCTTCCTTAGAGAATTACTTGAACCCTTACCCAACTCTGATTTTATTTTAAAATTCATTTTAAATGGTTTTCTTAATTTTTTCTAAAAAAAATAAATGGCGACTCCTAAATTCAACATTTTCTAGAAACTCTTCCAAATTGGCAAAAGTTGTGAAATCTGCTTCGAAACCCTTCAGTTTTCGAAATCGGGTTGAACAGATATGACCCCCTTGGACTTCTTTTTTTTTGTAATTTTGTGCACCATTTGTCTAACGTGGCATGTTCCGTGAATCCACACAATTGAGGTGCGTGGGAGATATTTGGATGACATGTAATCCCAAAAGGTGCACAAAATTACAAAAAAAAAAGTTCAGGGGGGTAATAGGACCTTAGTTTAGTTAAGGTGTGACTTTGAGATTTCGGTCATAGTCTGGGGAGGTATTTGTGCATTATTTTCCCTTTTATTTATAATATCCCAAAGGGCAATAGTTGAAATTATGATACCCTATGCTCTTGAATATTATTCTTAATAGGTGTGCTTTTCCTTAAGAATTACACTTAATATGGGAATATAAGGAGTATAATGAAAAGATTATAGAATAATATTATATGTAAAAATACTAGGTAAGATGATTTGGTGGACCCTTGTACTTGCATGAGTTTATATTGTGAACCCTTTTACTTACTTATTTGTCATCTGGACCCTGAACCCAGCTAAATTCAATATATTTAACAACTTTTTTACCCTTTAATTGTGAGTGTACCACAAATGCGTGACACGTAATTTTAAAAATAATTACAAAAAGACACGTGTCTATATACCCCACTTCCTGTCATCTTGAATTTTTGATAACATTTAATTAATACATTTATGATTTTTATTTACTTTTTGCCACCAAATCCACCACTTTCCCCACAATCTTATTTTATTTCTCTTTAATCTTCCTTACACTTTTTAGCAATATTTTCTACTCTTTTCATTGAAGAAAAAACACGAGCACCAATCAAGGAATTCATTCTTTTTTTCATCAAAATCAAAAAAGCAGAGTGTGTTAACATAGTCTTAGACATGTGTCTATTTGAGGCTATCTATACCTACATTTTTCATTCTCGTTTTTTTCTTCATTCCCACAAAATTGCTTGAGTATTTTTGTTGTTTTTATTTGATTTTTATTTTATGAATAAATTTTGTGACTTATTTTCGTATTTGTATGTTGTTTAGTCTAGATTTCATCTTCTATTTATCTCTCTGTTTAATTTTTTGGTTTTTAATTGATTATACTGATTTTCTTCAAATTTTTTGGGGATTCTTTTTTGATGCTCTCAATTACATGTTTCATGATTTTTAATATATTATACGATTCTAAGAAAAACAACTTTCGTGATGATATAGAAAACTACAATAGGATTAACCACAAAATGAAGCTAACAATTAACTGGAAATGCATAGAAATAAAAGAGGATTAAAACTATGAAAATAATGGACAAGAAATTTGGAGAAAGAAGATAAAAAAAGAGGCAAGAAAAATCTCAAATTTTTCAAAAATAGTGTTAAATGTGAATGGGAAAGAAGACTTTATAAAACCCTAATGTGGCGATTAGACCCTTTTAACCACATTTCACTCTCCTCAGGTGTGTATATCACACGCCCTTGGTTGTATCTGCCACATAGGAGGCCAAGTCAGAAAACGTTTTTGAAAAGTTGATTGTAGATGAGTTCAGGGGTCCAGATGACAAACGTTTAAGTAGAAGAGTTCACAATACAAACTGACACAAGTACAAGGGTTCACAAGAGCCTTTTGCCAAAATAATATAATTCCATGTTTACACTTTTTTCATTTCTACTAATTGGGATGGTGTTTTCATTATATAGTCATGTTTTCTTTGGTTTGATAGAGATTATACTACAATTTAATCTATTATTAATTAATCATTCTTAAGCAATATCAATGTTTAATTACTAATCCTAGACTTTACGCTCTACAACATACACGTTCATTTTATCATGAAGTTTAGTTGATTTTGTCTGATTTGAATCATCATAGGTTGTGTTTTATGTGAAGGAGAGAGACATGACTTTCTAGAAATAGAATCAACAGGCTCAAGGGATTGCCCCGTATCCGTTGCAAGAGAATACTCTCTTTGACACATATATTAGACCCTAGCGCAAGAATATATTGCTCTAGTCCCGTAAGAAAGCAAAGAAGGATTCATGGGCAGAAGAATTCATGCTTCAAGAGAATCCCCTTTTTCACTTGGTTACAAGACTGGAGGAATATATGTCTCAAAGAACCCATGATTTTTCCTCTTTAAAACAAAAGTGCTAAATCAAAATTGTGAGTCATATGCAATAATTCATATGTAATCCCTATTGAATGATTCTTTCTAATTTCAAATCAGAAGTACTAAAATCAAAATTTTAAATATACACACATAAAATGTAACAAAGTGAATGGATACCTTGTTCTAGTTCGAATCAAAGGAGTCTCCATGGAAAAAATTAAATATAGAACAATTGTTAGCCCCTATACCGAGTTGTTGTAGATCAATCAATTCTTTTGTTGTTGTAGTTGTTGGTGGAACACGCACTACTGTTGTTGTTCATGGATGAAAAGAGGTTTGTTGGATAAATTGAGATGGTTGAATGGGATGTAATTACAACTGTTGATTACCATTTTGTTTCATGATTAGTACATGATCATCTGGTTTTTCCTAGTGAGCAGTTATCAAAATCTAAAGAGAAAATTTCAGATAAACCATTAAAATTAGTCATGTCAGGAGGAAAAAAGTCATCAAAAGAATTCCAAACACATTTAAAGAAGTTCAAGTATAACTTCGGAGCTACAACATTGTCAGGTTTATTAATATTTTAACTTCTTACGATCACATGTATATCCCGATCATGATCATTCATTTTAAATCTATATAAAATCATATCTAGTTAAATGTAAAAAAATAAAAAATGATCTTATAAGAGAAACTAATGATGTTTTCTACTGAACTAGAGAGAGAAAAATGATCCAAAGAGGGGTTTTCTGATGATGGAAGTAGATGATCAATGAAACGTTTAGTGGGTATGACATTATAACTCAAAGCTTGAGATGAAGAAAAGTGAATTAATTTAGAAAATATATTGAGAAAATTAAATGTCTATCTACCTACCCGGCGCATCCACATTTACTTTATAGTTTATGCACAATAAATATTTTTTTCTAATTTAGAGTGAGTGGGATTAGCAACAAAAGAGAAGTCAAGGATAGTAACAGTTACATTTTGCTTAATATCATACATCTGATATCATATTGTAATGACTCGAGAGCACCCCCTAGTCGTAACATGGCATATTCGATCTCGAAGAGATCTTATACAAGCCCTTAGCATTCATTCATCACATTTATTAGAAAATATGGAAGAATTTAAAACATAACTCAAAAAAGGTATTTCTTAAAAGAGGAAGTCTTTCTAACATTATTGTCTCAAACCATCTATGAATGAAATGAATAAAGTCATGGGACACATCCTACATAAAGTCTAAAAGATAAAAGTAAATGGTATGAAGGTAAATGGATATTGTCCTCAAAGACATGAGGATTCACAAAGATCTTCAATCTTCTAAATTCTTGAAACTCTACCCTCAAGAGAAACTCAAAGATCCAACCCTACATTTGGTTACAATGTAGTCAATATGCGTTAGTATAAAGGTAGTAAGTATTGAAGCTAACATAACATTATAGGAGCATCTAAAATGGTTAGACAACATAAGACATAAGCATAAGAGGTAATAACATAAGAAGCATATCATAAAAAGTCAACTTAAGACATAATCATAATTTTATACTTCAACCATTTGTCCTTTATACTCAAGTGAACTACGTCCCAAGCCACCATTAAGTTTACTTGTGCAAGGCTTAGTTAGTATACCATACTACTACCTAAGATAAGTACCTCTCTTTCGTTATTCTTGGTGATATCCCACCTTCATACTTAAGTAGAGCACTATACCCCTAGGAAACCTCAAGGCACACTTGTCCAATGCACGCGGGGCATCCATCCCATTCTTCCTCACATACTAAGCATATCATGAAGTCACCCTATTCACGTGTTACCCCCTTAGAAGTGTCACTAACGGCCTACTTTAATATTTGACAATCAACTATACTCTTAAGTAAATCTTAAAATGGAAGGGAACTATAGCCACTACCCAAGGTAGGCATACTTAATAAGAGGATATTTCATAAGTAGCTTTAGGTCATACTTGTGTCATGTATGAATGACATCATATTCTACCATTCACACTAAGTACTCATATAGGCTATCTTAATCAATGTTAACTATATTTCATACTAGTCTATCAACAATATCATACTATCATACTAGACCTAATTACCATGGAAAACATCATATCATGTGATCAAAGCTATCATAGGAAGGTTGTAAGTATACCCACCTAGCAACCATGCACCCAATCATCAAGATGTAATCTATCCATATGGGAGTATATATCCTCAACCCTAAGCTTCCATGAGTAATCTAACTCAACTTATTAGATGAATTGCACCTTGCATGCAATCAAGCTACCATAAGTAGAGTATAAGTCATCTATCCTAAAGCTACCATGAAATGGTTTTGGCCTAACTAAGTCAAGTTATTATAAGGCAACCTAATCATTCTAATTCAAGATATCTTGATGAAAGTTCATTTATCAATCCCAAGCTACCATGGGAATCACCATCCCCAATATTGCGTGAGATTTACTATCTCAAGCTACTATGAGATTTACTATCTCAAGCTACCATAGCACTTACAATCTCAAGCTTCCAACCTTGGTCTTATTTTTATTTTAATAAGCCAAGCTTTACATGAAGGAGACACAAGTCTGAACATCAAGCTATTACAATATAACTTTCTTTGATTCATTTTAGGTTATTAGGTCAACCTAGAATCCTTCTATATGAGAAAACATGCTTCTCCTAACTTGTTCATATAGAAGTGTATAAGAGAAAGATAGTATGATAGTATGCTATTCTAGATAGACTAGTATGAAATATAGTTACCATTGAGTAAGCTAGCCTAAATGATTACTTAGCGTGAATGGAAGAATGGTATGTCATTCATTCATGACACAAGTATGACTTGAAGCTAGTTATGAAATGTCCTCTTACGAAGTATGGCTAGCTTAAGTAGTGGCTATAGTTGCCTTCCATGTTAAGATTGACTTAAGATGACAGTTCCTTGTAAAATATGAAATAAGGTCCTTAGTGACACTTAAGAGGGAGTAACACATGAATAGGTGACTTCAAGATATGCTTAGTGTGTGAAGTAGAATGGGATACCCCACATGCAATGCACAAGTGTGCCTTGAGGTGACCTAGGGGTACAGTGCTCTACTTAAGTATGAATGAGGTCTATGACCAAGAATTACCAAAAAGGGGCTCAGCTTAGGTAGCAGAATGGGATGTTACCTTTGACTTGCACAAGTATACGTGGAGGTGGCTTGGGACATAGTTCACTTGAGTATAAAAGACAAATGGTTGAAGTATCAAATTACAATTATGTATTATGTTGACTAACAGTTTGAGATACTCTTATGATGTTATTGTAGTTTCCATACTTAGTACGTTTGTAATAACGCATATTGCCTACATTCTAACAAAATGTAGGGTTGGAGCTCTGAGTTGCTATTGGAGGCTAGAGTTTCAAAAATTTAGAAGATTGAAGATATTTCTGAGTCCTCGTTGCTTCGAGGACAATATCAATTAAACTTTATGACATTTACTTTTATATTTTAGACTTTATGTGTCTGTGTCCAAAGACTTTTATTCATGTCATTCATAGACGGTTTGAGACAATAATGTTAGAAAGACTTCCGCTCTTATGAAATACCATTCAAGTTATGTTTTAAAGAAATATTTAAATTCTTCCATATTTTTTAATGCCTATTTGATGAATGAATTCTAAGGGCTTGTGTAAGATATCCGTTAGATGAATACACCATGTTACGACTAGTGGGTGCTCTCGAGTTGTTACAATAATATATGAGATGTATGATCTTAAACAAAAGGTACACATTATAATCTTTGACATCTCTTTTGTTTCTATTCCCACTCATTCTAAAATAGAAAAAATTATTTATTGTGCATTAACTGTAAATTAAATATGGATGCACCAGGATAGGTAGATAGCCCTTTAATTTTATCTATATATTTTGAAATGGGTTCACTTTTATTCATCATAACCTTTCAGTTATAATGTCATACCCACTAAACGATTCTTTGATCATCTACTTCCTCCATTAGAAACCCCCCTCTTTGAATAATTTTTTCTCTCTCTAATTTAGCAGAAAACATTATTAATTTCTCTTATCAGCTAATTTTTATTTTTTTACATCTAAGTAGATATTATTTTATATAGATTTAAAATGGGCGATCATGATTGGGATATAAGTGCGGTTTTACGAAGTTTTAATATTAATAAACCTGACAATGTTGTAGCTCCTAAGTTATACTTGGAGAATTCATTAAATAATGTTTGGAATTCTTTTGATAAAATTTTTGCTCGTGACATGACTAATTTTAATGGTTTATCATAATTTTCTCTTTAGATTTTCAAACTGCTCACTAGGAAAACCAGATGATCATGTCATAATTATTAACCAAAATGGTAACCAATAGTTGTACTAATATCCTATCAAACCAGCTCAATTTATCCATCTAACAACTATAACACCAAAAGAATGGATTGATCTACAACAACTTGATATAGGGGCTAACAATTATCCTAATTTCACGTTTTCCATGAAGAATCCTTTGGTTTAAACTAGAAGAAAGAAACCATTCCCTTCATTACATTTTATGTGTAAATGCTCAAAATTTCGATTTTAGTACTTTTGATTTGAAATCATGAAAAATCATTCAATAAGGATTACACATGAATTATTGCAAGAGGAACATGATGAGACTGAATATTGAAGTATAACTGAAAAACTGTTCAAATACATTAGAGTCTGGCTATGGGAGCCATTAATAACAGACATAACAACCACATGAGTTATCTATGATGTCAAATTCACACACCACATTGAAGGAACCGATATACCTTTCCAGGGGTATAGAGGCGTTTATGGCATAATCACTAAAATTAATGCCCATAGAGAGGACTTAGCCTACAGGGGTATGTAGTTCTGGGACTATGAGGGTATACTAAAACCTGGTCCACTCGGTTCTAAGCGTACTCCAAACTGAATATGTATATCTAACACACATAACTGAAACATTGAATAGCTCAAATACTAACATGAAAATCTTAGAATATAACAATGATAAACTAATAATGTAACATTCCAAAAACGATACATGTATAATTGTTTAATTGACCTAGAATGTATCATTCATAAACTAAAAGAATCTACACTACTAGGGTTATGAGTTTCATCCAAAAAAGTAAGAAAAAATTCCACAAAAACAAGATAATCTATTTAGTAATACTCTAATAACTAAATCACAACTAATATCTAAGAATTTTACAAATTTTAGGTTTAAGCAAGATACATAAATAAAGAATCTAACTGAATTCTAGGTACCTAATCGGTGAAAGGAACCCACTAGTGAAATCCCATTACTTAGTGACGAAATCTATATAAAATCCTTCAATTTTTGGGCAAAAACTTAAGAAAACGTGTTGCATTCTTGGAAGGGTTTTGGTCGCCTATTTCCTACTCTTTTTTTCTAAGTTTGATGAATTTTTCTTAATAGGTGTCTTTTTCCATATAAATTACACTTAATGTGGAATATAAGGAGTATCATGGAAATATTGTAGAATATTAGTATGTATAAAAATAATATATATCCATGTTTACTCTTTTTTCTTTTCTACTTGACATGGTTTTTTCATTACATAGCTATTCTTTCTTTAGTTAGATTCAGATTAGACAACAACTCAATATTTATTAATATAATTATTCGTAAGCTACGTAAATGTTTAAATACTAAGCGTAGAATTTCGGCTCTACAACTTACATGCTCTTTTTATTATGAAATTTAGTTTTTTTTCCGACTTGAATCATCATAGGTTTTGTTTTAAGTAAAGGAGAGAGACATGACTTTATAGGAATTAAATTCAAAGTCTCAAGGGCATGCCCTCTATCTGCTGCAGGAGAATACACACTTTCACACATATATTAGACCGTAGTGCAAGAAAGATTCGCTCTAGTCCCGTAACAAATCAAAGGTGGATTCCTGTACAGAAGAATCCATGCTTAAAGAGAATCCCCTTTTTTCGCTTGTTTATGAGACTAGAGCAATATATTGTCAATGAGTGGATGTCACGACCCAAAACGTGTCGCGACTGGCACCCACACTTATCCTACTATGTGAGAGAACCAACCAATCTGAACCCCAACATTTTAACCATAATGAACAAAATACGATGCGGAAGACTCAAAACTCATTAACGAAATCAATAAATAACTTCTAAAATTTATCAATCATTATTTATTCCCAAAACCTGGAAGTCATCACCACAAGAACATCTATGATCAAATTACTAAACTAAGAGTATTCTAAGAAGCTAAAATAAACAAAAGCTAGTCCATGCCGGAACTTCAAGGCATCAAGACATGAGGAAGAAGATCCAGTCCAAGCTAGAAGCATTAGCTCACCCTGAAATCCGGTGTAATGAAGACTGGCTAGAGTTGCGGTTGAGTTGAAGACGACGGTACGTTTGCTGCAGTTCACAAATAACAAAGAAAACAAATACAAGTAGGGGTCAGTACAAAACACGGGTACTGAGTAGGTATCATTGGCCAACTCAAAATAGAAAACAGTATATATCAGATAATATCATAAATCAACTACAATACTCAACGTGTAGCAACAACAAGTTCTATAATCATTAATAAACACCGCCAAGTTCACACATGAGGACTCAAGCCTCAATACCATACTCTTTTGGGAATTAGGTTCATTAGATTGAGTATATTAACATCTTTCAAGATTCTTTATCTTTATTCCTCTTGTGTCGGTACGTGACACTCCGCTCCCCTACTACTATGTGTCGGTACGTGACACTCCGATCCCCTAATTCTACGTGTCGGTTCGTGACACCCGATCCCCTAATTCTACGTGTCAGTTCGTGACACCCGGTCCCCCTAATACAACGTGTCTGTTCGTGACACTCGGTCCCCCTAATTTTACGTGTCGGTTCGTGACACCCGCTCCACTAATCTCATTCTATTAATTCATCAATCCTTCTTTTATACCAAGGCATCATCAACCCCATTACTTTAGTTCATCAAGCCTTCTTTTATACCAAGGCATCATCATTAACAAGGGGTTTTCAAGATTTAGGATTCAATAGCTTCATCATGCTTATTTTATCACAATTATATAATCACATAAATACAAGCATACAATTAAGCATATAGAAGGGTTTACGATACTACTCAATACATATCATTCGCTATTAAGAGTTTACTACGAATAGCATAAACCATAACCTACCTCCACCGAAGATTCGTGATCAAACAAGCAAATTCCCCAAAGCTTGTGTTTCCTTTTCGTTCGTTTCTCTCTTTCTCGTTCGACCCTCTCTCTCTCTTTGTTCTTCCTATTTTTCTTATTCAAACCCTCGTTCTTTTACCCTAATTAGCATATAATTATGTATAAAAGATGGCAATAATAACCCACTAATTAACTCAAGGTTACCTCTTTTAACCCCCAAGTAATTAGACTTATTAACATTAACCCACTAACTTTATAATTAAAGCAGGAATAGTCCAAAACGCCCCTTAAATTACTTAACAGAAATCCGACCCAGCCTGGGATTACGCAGCCTATGACGGCCCGTCGTGCCTGCGACGGTCCGTCCTGCTGCTCCGTCACAGAGTTCAGAGACTCAATTCCACTAAAGGGTCTGTGACGGCCCGTCGTGCCCACGACGGTCCGTCCTGCCATGTCATCACGAAGTTCAGAGAGTCGATTTCAGTACCCAAATTTCAAAATTCTAAGTGTTTTGGAACGAGACCCCCTCGACGGCCTGTCGTGCCCATGACGGTCCGTCGTAGGTTCCGTCGACTCTGGCAGTTTTTCCAGAAATAAAATCTGCTGCTTAAAACGACTAAACAGGTCGTTACAATAGATACCACTTTACCCATCATTCGTCCTCGAACGATCACAATAAGAAGAACAAGGGCGAAAAGGAGTACCTGAATCTGTAAACAGGTGTGGGTATCTTTCATGCATATCAGCCTCCTTCTCCCAAGTGGCCTCCTCAAATGGTCGATTCTTCCATTGAACTTTGATGGATGCAATCTCCCTTGACCTCAACTTGCGGACTTCTCTATCTAAAATAGCAACAGGCTCCTCCTCATAAGACAAATTCTCATTAAGCAGAACCAAATCCCAACGAATGATGTAGTTTCCATCCCCATGGTATCTTTTCAACATAGACATATGAAATACCAGATGCACTCCGGACAGCCCTGGAGGCAAGGCTAACTCATAAGCCACCTCTCCTACTCGCTTAAGTACTTCAAAGGGACCAATATACCTTGGGCTTAGTTTACCTCATTTACCAAGCCGCATCACCCCTTTCATGGGTGAAACCTTCAGCAAGACTTGCTCACCCTCCATAAAGTCCAAGTCTCTAACGTTCGATCTGCATATTCCTTTTGCCTGCTTTGAGCCGCTAAATGTTTTTCTTGAATACGATTTCACCTTCTCTAATGAATCCCTCAAAAGGTCAGTACCCCAAGGTCTAACCTCAAATGCATCAAACCACCCAATGGGAGACCTACATCTCCTCCCATACAATGCTTCAAATGGGGCCATGTCAATACTTGAGTGATAGCTATTATTGTATGAAAACTCCGCTAAGGGTAAGAAGCTATCCCAATGGCCACCAAATTCTATCACACATGCACGAAGCATATCCTCCAACACTTGAATCGTTCGCTCAGACTGTCCATCGGTCTGAGGGTGAAATGCAGTACTAAGGTCCAACCTAGTACCTAATTCAGCATGCAATGTTCTCCAAAACTTAGAAGTAAACTGCGTACCTCTATCTGATATGATGGAGAGTGGAACTCCATGCAACCGAACAATCTCTGAGATATAGAGTTTGGCTAACTTTTCTGCATTGTAAGTCACCTTGACCGGAATGAAGTGAGCAGACTTAGTTAACCTATCCACAATTACCCAAATAGAATCAAACTTACCCAATGTCTTTGGAAGACCAACCACGAAGTCCATTGCAATTCTTTCCCACTTCCACTCGGGAATGGGCATTCTCTGAAGTGTTCCTCCGGGCCTCTGGTGTTCATACTTTACTTGTTGACAATTTGGACATTTGGCAACAAAATCAACAATGTCGCGCTTCATTCTACTCCACCAAAAGTGTTGCTTTAGGTCACGATACATCTTGGTTGCACCAGGGTGTATAGAATACCTTGAACTATGAGCCTCTGTCAGAATAGTGTTGATCAAATCATCAACACGGGGTACACATACCCTTCCCTTGATTCTCAAAACACCTTCCTCATCGATTGTTGCTTCTTTAGCCTCTCCTCGCAACACTTTATCTCGGATCCGGATCAATTTCTCATCATTAAACTGTTTTCCCTTGATCTTGTCAAGAAAAGAAGATCTCGCCTCCACACTGGCCAAAAATCCTCCCTTCTCATTTACTTCCAACCTCATAAGGTCATTAGCCAGAGTCTGAACCTCTCTAGCCAATGGGCGTCTAGAAGCTTGTAAGTGAGCTAAACTACCCATGCTCCCTGCTTTTCTACTTAAGGCGTCTGCCACCACATTAGCCTTTCCTGGGTGATACAAGATAGTGACATCGTAATCCTTCAGTAGTTCCATCCATCTCCTCTGTCTCAAGTTCAAATCTTTCTGAGTAAAGACATACTGTAGGCTACGATGATCCGTATAGACTTCACACTTAACCCCATATAGATAGTGTCTCCATTGCTTTAATGCAAACACTACCGCAGCCAACTCCAAATCGTGGGTCGGATAATTACGCTCATGCACCTTTAATTGCCTCGAAGCATACGCAATTACGTTCTTCTCTTGCATTACCACTGCACTTAAACCAGAATAGGATGCATCACAATACACAATGAAGTTCATACCCTCCACTGGCAAGGTAAGGATAGGTGCGGTAGTCAGCAAGGTCTTGAGTTTTTGAAAGCTTTCCTCACATTCATCCGACCATACAAATGGAACATTCTGCTTAGTCAAGTTCGTCAATTGGGAAGCAATAGAAGAGAATCCCTTGACAAATCGACGGTAATAACTGGCTAAACCAACAAAGCTTCTTATTTCTGACACATTAGTAGGTCTTACCCAATTCTTCACTACTTCGATCTTAGAAGGATCCACCATCACTCCATCCTTAGAAACCACGTGCCCTATGAAGGAAACTGAATCTAGCCAAAACTCACACTTGGAGAATTTGGCATAAAGCTTTTTCTCCCTCAACATTT
>NC_028640.1:46107792-46107950 GCF_001406875.1 Solanum pennellii | reverse complement strand
AGTCTAGCATAGGTCTCTGTGAGAATGACGAGGTCTGGGAATAACCTCCAACCTCAGAGAAATGTTGACCGGTCTGAGGTTGACCCCCAACTACAGTGTGTAGTGAAGACTGAATTGGTCGGACTGAGTAACCTCCTGAACCCTGTCCTCTAGAGTAA
>NC_028640.1:46106026-46107455 GCF_001406875.1 Solanum pennellii | reverse complement strand
TCTCAAAGAAAAGTAAAGGCGTCCCCCTACCGTTCCTTAAGACTCTATTAGACTCGTTCTTGTGTGATGAGACTAACGAACCTAATGCTCTGATCCCAAGTTTGTCACGACCCAAAACGTGTCGCGACTGGAACCCACACTTATCCTACTATGTGAGCGAACCAACCAATCTAACCCCCAACATTTTAACCATAATGAACAAAATACGATGCGGAAGACTCAAAACTCATTAACGAAATCAATTAAATAACTTCTAAAATTTATCAATAATTATTTATTCCCAAAACCTGGAAGTCATCACGACAAGAACATCTATGATCAAATTACTAAACTAAGAGTATTCTAAGAAGCTAAAATAAACAAAAGCTAGTCCATGCCGGAACTTCAAGGCATCAAGACATGAGGAAGAAGATCCAGTCCAAGCTAGAAGCATTAGCTCACCCTGAAATCCGGTGTAATGAAGACTGGCTAGAGTTGCGGTTGAGTTGAAGACGACGGTACGTTTGCTGCACTCCACAAATAACAAAGAAAACAAATACAAGTAGGGGTCAGTACAAAACACGGGTACTGAGTAGATATCATCGGCCAACTCAAAATAGAAAACAATATATATCAGATAACATCATAAAATCAACTAATATTCTTAACAGGTGATAGCAACAAGTATAAAAATCATTTATAACATCACCGAACATATCTATGAGGACTCAAGCCTCCACACCATACTCTTTTGGGAAACATGTTCTTTAGATTGAGTATATTAACATATTTCAAGATTCATTATCTTTATTCCTCTTGTGTCGGTACGTGACACTCCGCTCCACTACTACTATCCTGGTGTCGGAACGTGACACCCCATCCTCTATTACTTTAGTTCATCAAGCCTTCTTTTATACCAAGGCATCATCATTAACAAAGTAAAATTAGGGTTCAAGATTCAATAGCCTCATCATGCTAGTTTCATCACAATTATATATATAAAATCACATCATGCATGCACACAATTAAGCATATAGAAGACTTTATAATACTACCCAACACATATCATTCGCTATTAAGAGTTTACTACGAATAGCATAAACCATAACCTACCTCCACCGAAGATTCGTGATCAAGCAAGCAAATTCCCCAAAATCTTGTTGTCCTCTTCGTTTCTCTTTCTCTCTACTCGTTCTCCCTCTCTTTCTGTTCTTTTTCTTTTTCTTATTCAAACCCTCTTTCTTTTACCCTAATTAGCATATAATTAAGTATAAAGGAGGGCAATAATAACCCACTAATTAACTCAAGGTTACCTCTTTTAACCCCCAAGTAATTAGACTTATTAACATTAACCCACTAACTTTATAATTAAAGCAGGAATAGTCCAAAACGCCCCTTAAATTACTTAACAGAAATCCGACCCAGCCTGGATTACGCAGCCTGTGACGGC
>NC_028640.1:46101548-46105880 GCF_001406875.1 Solanum pennellii | reverse complement strand
TTTTGGAACGAGACCCCCTCGACGGCCCGTCGTGCCCATGACGGTCCGTCGTGGGTTCCGTCGACTCAGGCAGTTTTTCCAGAAATAAAATCTGCTGCTTAAAACGACTAAACAGGTCGTTACAGGGGATTCTTATGCTGCCGATACGGGGGTATGCCCCTGATCCAATTGAACAAATTCCTAGTTAGTCATGTCTCTCTCTTTACATAAATCACAATCCATGATGATTCAAGTCACACAAAAATAACTTAAATGTATGATTAAAAGAATGTAGGTTGTAGAGCCTAAAGTTTAGGATTAGTACTGATGTAGCTTAAGAATTATTATTTTGTAACTAAAGATTGTAACTAAAGATTGGATTGTTGTCTTCAAGGTCAATAAAATAGTATAATGAAAACACAGTCTCAAGTAGAAAAGCAAAAATGAGTAAACAAAAAAATGTTAGATTATTTATGTAGAGTGAAAAATTAAAGTTGGATTTTTCTGATAAATGATTTGGTGTTAGTTAATTAGGTAGGAATTTTTTTATTACTTTTTAATGAAATTTCCATATTTATATAATTTTCGTGGGAATATAATAATTATATGACTATTTATGAAATTAACCACATCTTTATTTTTTCGAGGTATGTATTGATCATAAAGTTGTCGTTTGTCCTTTATGAGCTATTGGTCTAAGAGTATATTAGTCTACTAGAATATAGGGAATTCCAATGGATGGAATTTCATAGCTGAATAATAAAATTTCATGATAATATTATTTAGCTATAGATTAGACAAAAAAAATTCATGAATTTGCAAGGAGATTTTAATCATGAATTAGTTTGCGATTACGAATAATCCGATAGATATTAAATGTTTTTAGTTGTATCGATCACTAAATTAATTATCTCTATTTGGTTCTTTCTAAAAATAGGTTCTGAAGTTATTTTATCTTAGTAAAAAGAAGAAATAATATGATTAACTAGTTTTATTCATGAATCTTTGTTTGTATTGATGGGACAGGTACCACGCCCCTAGGTCTATACCCCTTGGCATAAACACGAGCCCTAGGATCACGAGTGACCCCAAGCTAACCCTGAACATACATATTTTAAGCATACTAAAACAACTTATTAAAAGATACTATGCAGAAGCTTAAAGCATGAGATAATTGGAAGATGGGAAATACCCAATACTGATCTGAATATCTATTGAAATTCTAAGTGTTAAATGCTAAAGCTAAATCTAAAACTATGTTTAAAAAAGTCTCTAACTAAATAGAGTTGTTGGGACATGTCATCATCACAACTAAAAAAGAAATAAACATGTCCATTGTCCTCAATGTATGAGGACTCACCACTAATGCTATTGAGTATGGATTGGGAATTGATATATGCGTGATCTGAATGCTAAGGACCTGAACCTACATCATGAATATAATTCAATATTATATTAATATAATCATCATAAAGCTGCATCAATGTTTAAATACTAATCTAGACTTAAGGTTCTACACCCTACATGGTCTTTTTATCATTAAGTTTAGTTATTTTTTGTCTGACTTGAATCATCAGAGGTTGTGTTTTAAGTGAAAGAGAGAGAGATGAGTTTCTAGTACCTAGTGCAAGAGAAAATTCTCTCTAGTCTCGTAACAAATAAAAGGAGGATTCATGGACAGAAGAATTCATGCTTCAAGGGAATCCCTTTTTTTGCTTGGTTACGTAACTAGATCAATATATTTGTCAAATAGCGGATTCTCTTCCAGCGGATACGGAGCGTACCCTTGAGCTTATTGATCAAATTCCTAGTAAGTCATGTCTCTCTCTTTCACATAAGTTAGAATTTATGATGATTCAAGTCAGATAAAAATAACCTAAATTCATGATAAAAAGAACATGAAGGGTGTAGAGCCTAAAGTTTAGGATTAGTATTTAAACATTTACGTAGCTTAGGAATGGTTATATTGGAACTATATGATTAGATTGCAGTCTCTAAGCTAAATTTAATGATATAATGAAAACACAGTCTCAAGTAGACTAGCAAAAATGAGTAAACAAAAACAGTTAGATTATTTATGTAGAGTGAAAAATTAAAGTTGGATTTTCGGCTACATGACTTTGTGTAAGTTAATTAGGTAGGCCTTTTCTGATTACTTTTTCACGAAATTTCCATAGTTATATGATCTTAGTGGAAGGGCATAATTATATGAAAATTTATGAAATTAACCACATCTTTGTTTTTTTCGAGTATATATTGATCTTAAAGTTGTCGTTCATCCTCTATGAGATATTGGTATAAGAGTATATTAACCTACTAGAAAATAAGGAATTAAGATGGATGAAATTTCATGGATGAACAATAAAATTTCATGCTATTTTTTTTTAGCTATGGATTAGCGCAAAAAAAATAAGAAAATTCATGAATTAGCAAGGATGTTTTTAGTGATTGATTAGTTAGGATTACTGACAAATCACATAGATAATTCAATACTTTTAGTAGTATCAATCACTAAATTAATGATCTCTATTTGGTTCTTTTTTTAAAAAAATTCATAAGACATTTTGTCTTAGTGAAAACAAGAAATATTAAGATTTACCAATTTTATTCATGAATCTTTGTGTGTATTGATCGAAAAGTGACACGCGTTGCGGCTATCCCCTTGGTGTAAACACGCGATCGAGTGACCCCAAGCTAACCCTTAGCTGGCATATCATAAGCATACTATAAATACTGAACACATGATACTATGCAACAACTTAAATTATGAGATAACTGAAATATGGGAAATACCCATACAAATCTAAATATATAATAAACTTCTAAATGTTAAGTGATACTAAACAATCACTCAAATGCAACAACTGAATATAAAACTATATCTAAGAAAGTCTCTAACTAACTCGATTTGTTGGGACATGTCCCAGGAATAACTGAAACTGAAATAAAAGACTGAAATGGAAAACATGTCTATTGTCCTCAAAGTAAGAAGACTCACCCCTAATGTTGTTGAGTATGGATCGGGAACCAAATATATGCGTGATCTGAATGCTGACTACCCGAACATGCATCATGAAAGGATGTAGTACTGTGTATGCGTCAGTACTTAGAATGTACGGAGAATGCGAGATAAGAATATAACTGAAATGATATGTAAGTTGAACAAGGATAACTCAGAAATGACGCATCTGAACATAATGTAAATACTTAAATACATTGATTTGAACTTATTTGAATTTAAATAGGAAGTACTAATTAATAAAATGCTTAGACTGAATACTAAAATATTGAAAACCTAGTCAAATGCACCGAAGTGTGATTATGGGAGCTACTATTAACTGACATCAAATAAAATGAGCTAAACGTGGAGTCCGATATATGCTCCCCATTGAGAGGACCTAATATACATTTCCATTCCAGAGTATAAAGGCATTACTCGTATGCTGGCTAAATTTGATGCCCAATGAGGGGATTTATACTCCTACAAGGGCACGTAGTTTTGAGACTATGAGGGTATGCTGAACCCTAATCTAACTCAATGTTAAGCCTACTCCAAATTGGAATGTGTATGACACTATATAACAAAATTATTGGAAATGAGAAACATTTAAATACTGACAATGAACATTCCAAATCTGAGGCATGCTTAATTGTTCAACTGACCTAGCAATTGTTATTGATAAACTAAGAGATCTACAATAGTATGGTTTCAAATTTCATTCAATTAACTAATCAACAATTTCATGATAAAACATGATAATCTTATTAGGAACATTATAAAAGTTATATCATAATAATTCTTCAAGGTTTTAGAAACTCTAGATCTAATCAAGATATCAAAGATGAAGAATCTGACTGAATTCAAAGGACTTAGTTGATGAAAGGAACGTACTAGTTCAAACCCACATACTAGTGATGAAATCTGTGGAGAAATACTTCAATTTTGGGGATGGAACTGAAGAAAACCTCCTACTTGTTCTTAAGAGGAAATTGACGAATATTCTCTTCTTTTGCTCTAAGTTTGATTAACTTAGGTTAAAAGTTTAAGTATTGCAAAAGTATATTTTTATTCATAGAGTTTGTACAAATGTCATATCCTGGGAGCACCCCCTTGACGTAGTCGGCGTCGTCGTCCTCTTTGAGGAGAAAGACTACCCTCTTAGCCTACATCATTACATTTATAGGTTAAAATGCAGAAAATTGTAAAAGTTTCATTATTACTACATGGAGGTTTACATAGACCTCTACATACACATAACTGTTATATCGAGCATACATAGACCCTTCATATAGGAAGATAACTTAGTCTTTTAAGTTTACTACACGTATATATATATATATATATATATATAT
>NC_028640.1:46099616-46100935 GCF_001406875.1 Solanum pennellii | reverse complement strand
TATATATATATATATATATATATATAATATAAGATAGTCTCAAAAACATGTCTCATCTCATAACCATCTACCAATAGTGTAATATTTTGGGAGTAGCCCATACATCAATATAACAAGACAACGTATAGGTCATACAATGTTTAGTACTCAAAGAAAAGGAAAGAACATAAGAGTCTTAAAAACTAAAAACAACTTCATTATGTTGATATTGGCATTGCCCTCGTAATGTGAGGACCTACCAAACTTGGATGAATGAGAGTTCCAATTCTTCCTTCAAAGTCGTCTCAAAATCCCTTCAATGACCGGAACTTAAATTTTTGGGGAAAAGGGAGAAAATGGGGTAAGTGCACCACTTGTGATAAGTATGAGACCATATTCAAACATATCATGAAATCATGATAAGAAACGGGACAATTCATAAAGGTACGGAATTTACTTTTAAAAGCCTTATGCACATTCAAGAAGACCATTCCAAAAAATAAAACATATTCATTAAGTCATAGGCATGTACATAACAAGACCAACAAAACAAAGTCTAGTCAAGGCAGCATGCACATCACATAATTGAACACATAGTCAAAGTAACTCTATAATCAAGTTATAATAGCACAAGCATGAATACGAGTATATTTCAGCATAATTAAAGCAAGACCTTTACTCATCACCCTTTTTAATACACTTGTGGAATGACTAAGAAAAGCCCTATATCCATACCTAATCAAGTAAACCTAGCAAGAACCATAACTAATGTCCAACTTCATATAATATAACATTAAGAGTACATAATATCATACTTTAGCAATAGAGACCAAGTACATGGTCATTATAGTAAATCAACATCACATAGTGTCATTTACATGTAAGATCAACATTTACATATCATTTACATTTATAACCATATACATACATAATAACATCCTCCTAAGACTTCCTTTAAGGCTAACTAGTGCAATATATAGGTAGAGTCCCATATTGCTGTCTAGACTAAGCTAAACCCCTTAGGTCATCTTAGTTATTGTTCAATTGTATAGTTCATTTTACCTTTCATGGAATACTTGTAACGACCTGTTTAGTCGTTTTGAGCAGCAGATTTTATTTCTGGAAAAACTGTGTGAGTCGACGGAACCCACGACGGACCGTCATGATCACGACGGGCCGTCGAGGGGGTCTCGTTCCAAAAGACTTAGACTTCTGAAAATTGGGTACTGAAATCGACTCTCTGAACTAGGCGACGGACCTGCAGGACGAACCGTCATTGGCACGACGGACCGTCGCAGGTGTCTCGTTCCAGAACACTTAGACTTCTGAAATTTGGGTAC
>NC_028640.1:46090625-46091226 GCF_001406875.1 Solanum pennellii | reverse complement strand
TCGTTTTGAGCAGCAGATTTTATTTCTGGAAAAACTGTGTGAGTCGACGGAACCCACGATGGACCGTCATGAGCACGACGGGCCGTCGAGGGGGTCTCGTTCCAAAAGACTTAGACTTCTAAAATTGGGTACTGAAATCGACTCTCAGAACTTGGCGACGGACCTGCAGGACGAACCGTCGTGGGCACGACGGACCGTCGCAGGTGTCTCGTTCCAGAACACTTAGACTTCTGAAATTTGGGTACTGAAATCGACAGTCTGAACTTCGTAATGGAAGTGCAGGATGGACCGTCGTAGGCACGATGGGCCGTCACAGACTCCTTAAACAAATTGAGTCCATGACGAACCTGCATGACGGACCGTCGCAGGCACGACGGGCCGTCACAGGTTGCGTAATCCCAGGCTGGGTCGGATTTCTGTTAGTTATTTAATGGGAGTTCTTGACTATTCCTGCTTTAATTATAAAGTTAGAGGGTTAATGTTGATAAGTCTAATTACATGGGGGTTAAAAGAGGTAACATTAAGTTAATTAGAGGTTATTATTACCATCTTTATACTTAATTATATGTTAATTAGGGTAAAAGAAAGAGGGTTTGAATAA
>NC_028640.1:46085164-46088974 GCF_001406875.1 Solanum pennellii | reverse complement strand
TTGATCATAGATGTTCTTGTGGTGATGACTTCCAGATTTTGGGGAAATAATAGATGTTGAATTTAGAAGTTATTGAATTGTCTTTTATTAATGAGTTTAAGTCTTCCGCATTGCTTTATGTTGATATTAAATTGAAATGTTAAGGTTTAGATTGGTTGGTTCGCTCACATAGGAGGGTAAATGTGGGTTCCAGTCGCGGTTCGGTTTTGGGTCGTGACAATACTACACCAAAACAAGGCATACTACTTACCAAGGTAGTACAAAAACATGAATATAGCAACTTCGTGCATCCACTAGCCTATGGGGGGCTACATAGATCAAGAACTAGGAGATATAGTTGGCACCCTCCTTATTATGCATGCATTGGAGTCTCAAATCTCAAGAGTACATTAGTGATCCTACCTTCCCCATGTGGAAAAGGAAACTCCTCACTCTAGTTCACTCAGTGTTAAGTTAGAATCCCTTTTTGAAATTTCCTTAGTACCTTAAATTGATAAGCATAGCTTAATGTTGTTCATAGATTCTATCCGTTATATAAACATCATCATTATAGCTCAATAAGAATTGCATGAGTATTGTCCTTTCATTACAATTTAGATAAGTGAGCTAAGAACTTTAACATCTTCACATCATGATAAGATACATTGGTAAGTTCTAACCATCCTTATAATATTTAAATCTTAGACAACCTCTCACAAACCATAGTCAATAAATTTCAATTTAACATCATACCTACCCTATCAATCTTAACATCATACATACTTCAGTACCACATCATTACTTAACCACAATTAACCATAATTGAAGTAAATAGTAGGGATCACAAGACTTACCAAGCCTTCTTCATAATCCATCATCAAGGTCTTACCATCAACACTTAACTTAACCCAATAAGGGGGTAATATTATCACACAACAATAACCAATATGATAACAAGGTTAATTGAATCACTACATCACAATCGATCTCTAGTTCAAAGTTTAAGATAAGATACTTAGGTAAAAGTTATAATATAGATCAATTACTCAAGAAATCACATGATATGACTATAATCCACCGTAATATATTCATAATTGATACAATATCATCATCTAGTGGTAATTCAATCGAAAACAAATTCAATTGAACCAACATTACTGAATTCATATCAAGATCATAAAATTAGGTTAAGGGGAATAGGTCATCTTCTACAAACTAGACCATTCCATTAATAATTAATATAATTGAGGTAAAATACATGTTAATCTATTCATAATATCCAAAATAAATCATAAAAAAATCAATGCATGATATAAATTTTGAGATTGGAAAAGACCCACCTGAAAACCAAACTTCTGAAGTCAATTTGATGGAACCCTTTTAGGAAATAGGTCTCAAAGGTGAAAGGAATAGCATACTTTACAAATTGATGATGAAATTCTACCATTTGCAGCCCTTGAACCCACCCCTATCTTGGTCTTCATTGGAGTTCTTCAACTAGAGAGAGAAAGAAGAGAGAACGAAGAGAATTTGGGTTTGTGAATTATGAGAGTTTAGGTTAGTCTAATTAGGTTAGGGTCCTGATATATGTTCTTAACTAACTTAATTAGGCTTCCAGAAACCATTAACTAATTAGGTCAGCAATTCAAAAGGCAAGGTTTTGTTGAAGAATAATTATAAACGACAGTAAAAGTAATAATACAACAGGCGACTTGTTCTCGAAGGTTATTTATATACTGCATAGATCAGTACCCATTATTGATTTTCTTGTTAAAAAAATAATTTTATTAGTAACTTGTCTTCTATATCCGTCCGTAGAAGATACATTTAGGGGAAGAAAAGTGGAAAACCGTGAGATTATGAAGAAATTGGGATATTTAGTAGGAATTTGCAGTGGGGTTTGTGTATGGCTTCAAACAAAGGCACCTAAATTCATGATAGCAATAGTATAGATTTATAAAGTGAAGAACCTGGAGAGTCCGGAGATATTTCTAGTGTCATGTTGAACGACTTTATATTCGGGGAAAGAAAATTCGGTAGGCCGTGAGGTCGTGGGAACACGGAGTGCTTCACATCTTCAACAACAGGGCACAAGAACTTAGAATTTGATGTACGAATTTTTACGGACCTTTTAGACAAGACGTACGATGTTTAAAAGGAGTTCATAAGGCGTATGTTGACATAATTTCTGTTTTGAGTTCTGATGCGAATGGGTAGTGTTATTTATGTGGAAGTATAGATCGGGTAAATAGGAAAGTTTTCCTTCATTTCTGGCTCTGTGCAGAATATGGTCTAGGTTTGAGACAATTTAATGGAGGTTGGTGAGTGAGATGCAGCGCTAATGCACCATTGATGGGTAATTGGGAAGTAAGGCACTAGGTGAGGTGAGAGTAAATAAACAATGTAATGCTTAATTTGAAGAGTATAGGTTAAGAGCAAAATTCTTGGGTTGCGAATTGGCAATAGTGATTACTGTGTTGAAGGCAACATGGGTGAAAGATAAGATCTATTAGAAGTAATGGGAAGTTGTGCACATGAAGGAGGAGTTACAGCAAGTGAATGAGGAAGATTTGTTAAAGGCATAATTCGTAAGAGGAAGGTGGAAAGCATACGATTGAATGTGGGGGAAGGCTATTTGTTGGAATAAAATTTTTAAAGAGAATTCTGGCTTGTGATGACGTCAAGTCACCGGGCTGGGTTTTCCTATCCCTACTCTTTACTATTTTACAAAAATTTCATAAACAAAAGTCATCCCTATACATAAGTTTCACAATACATTAGGTGTGATACATCACGGTAGTTGGCAGTTGCATTTAATAAGAAAAACAAACATAAAATTTATTTTAATTATTAAGATTCACAAATTTTAAAATTCAAATTTCCGTCAAGTCAAACAACTGCCATTCCTGCCCAATTAGTGAAATATTCAAATTACACGACAAAATTGGTTGATATAGTATGATGTATTGATGTTTTTGAGATATTCAAGAATTTGAGTAAGCGAGATAAGTCATGAAGGTTACAAATGTGATGAAATTGTTGTTGGACAATCATTTTCATTTACGAATCTCAAAGCCACCATTTTCAGCCAAGTTGGAGATCAATAAGATTAGGAAAAACATGGAAATCAGATACATCGTAGAAGGTAACTTACCTAAATTGATAATTAAGAACGATATGGGTGTAAGCTCTATTTGAAGGTAAATAAATGATTCTAGATTTGCAATGTATGCATTATGTTTTGATACTATAGAGAAGAATGGTAGAGAGATACATAACTTTGATTCTACATCCAGAGAAATTAAATGTGTTGAAGTTACAAAAATGGCAACCTAAGCTCTTGCTTTGGTTAAATCAATAATTTGTGATTCATATTATATTTTAGAATAAGAACTCACAAATTACATAAGTGATTCAAAGAACACACAAGTAAAGACAAGACAATTGTATAAGGACGAAGCAACGCTCATAGCTGTAATCATATATCATATATCATATGATCATATATTAATAAGTGAGAAGCTTCTTACTTAAACGTTGAATTACCATTATGCCCTTATTTATTCCCTAAACAAAATGAAATATTAATATATATAATCAATTTAAGATTAAATAATAAATTTTGTTTAAATTCATGCATTTAGACACACTGGTTGAAATTCTTTGTTGAATTACCATATTACCTTCACACTAAAATAAAATATCATTAAATATCGCAGTATTTATATACTAATTAATAATTATATTATACTGTACTAAATAACAAAAATAAGGTGTAAAGTCAAATTTTAAAAGAGAATATATATATATATATATATATATATATATATA
>NC_028640.1:46078539-46085082 GCF_001406875.1 Solanum pennellii | reverse complement strand
TATATATATATGTATATATATATATATATATATGTACCTACACCCTAGACGTGGTCGGAATTAGGAGACCATTTCTTGCCCCAAAAAAATCCTTGGCTTGGCTTATTTAACTCAGCGGAAGACTAAACTCAACTTTAACAAGAATTAAGCATATTTAAAAATAAATACTTCATAAATTAATCTAGAAAAAATGGCACTTGTGTAAAAACAAGTAAATTAATTGCAATCTGAACTACTAAGCTAGAAGATCAATATAAGGGATGTCCTCCGAAAGACAAGAGGATCACCAAGTGATTGTGGAGTGCTAACAGAACCAACGGTGCGCTGCGTGCTGATCCTGGTTATCTGCGTCTGTATCATGAAACGATGCAGGCCAATTGGTATTAGTACATTGAATGTACTAGTATGCGAGTTGGAAAGTTAAACAACACTTAGGCTTGAAAAGGAGTAAGAAAGAACACTTACCTTGGTTCTGCTAAAATCATGATCTACTTACTCGTATTCTAAATACACAGTTTAAAAGTGATTGCAATATAAAGAAATGATAACTAAAAGCATGTTGTAAACTCTGAATGTATACAAGTAAGCAAAAAATATCTGAGGTGTATGTAAAAATACAAATAATTGATGTATGTGAAAATATAATACTTCTATGGGATATTCTCTAATAGACAACCATCACTTAAAAGCTATAGTGATGATATAACGTTACCCGGCCCGGGCTGCCCGACCATCCTAACGTTGCCAGAGTATAGGCCTGAACTGCCTAAGGAATCCACTAGTAAAATATAAAAAGGGTTCATCTAAAAAATATGATCCTCTTCTACCAATGATGGGTACATGGTTTACATGTCGACTTGAGTTACTCTAAACTCATATTCCTACATCAGTGCTCAATACTACTTCCAATATATATATATATATACATACATATATATGCATACATATATATATATATACATACATATATATGCATACATATATATATACACACACACACACACACACACACACACACACACACACACACACACATATATATATATATATATATATATATATATGCTCTTATGTTTTTTAATATATACTGATTATGTTATTTGAGATAATTGCTCAAAACATAGCTTCTAAAAAGATCTTTTGGAAATCATAGTTTCCTCTTTCTTCTATTAAAACTATCCATAGGCTCTGCGGAAGTCTAGCTTCCTTTCTTTCTAAAAAGTTTGAAAACATTTTTGTTTAAGCTCTGAGGTACTTAGTTCCCTTATAACTCTTGATAACATAACTCAAATTGATACTCTTTTCTTACTTGAAACTTAACTCTTAGAATACATAGTTCTCTTATAACTTTTGAGAATTTAACTCAACTCTTTACTCTTTCTTGACTTGAAACTTGAGTCTTAAAACAAAGTTAAAATGTTTAAATAAGACTTTTGAAAACCTTTAATAACTTAACTTTAACTTGCTTCTTAACTTTCGACTTGACTCTTAACTTCTTTGACATTGATATTAACTTTCCTTTAATGGATTATGGATTTAAGTTTTCAGTTTGAGTTCCTGGATGATTTCTCTTCATTTAGAGATCATTTGAAGTGATTAGAATTCATTGGAGGATTTACCTTGGAAGGACCTTAAAGGGTTAAACTACAAAAACTCGACAACAAACGTCGGTTCAAGCGTACTGGTGGCGCACCCCACCAGCCTTATTTTATTGAGGCCTGATTCTGGCGCACTAGTGGCATGCCACGCGAGGCCTTTGTTGACTAAGTCAAATGTCTGGTGCATTGCAGGCACGTCGGTGCGTCAAACGAATTTTTTCAACTCAAAATAACTCGAATTAACAAGTATCTAATCAACTATGACCGCCAACAATCTAATAAGCAAGAAATCAAATGTTCTTTCAAGAACTTAACTCCTAACATGAAATAAATCCTCAATTTTGCTGAACTGAAACAAAATTATGTGTGGGTGAAGTAACCCAATGCAAAATATCCCACAAACCTGAGAGGGATCACCCCCGCGAAATCAACACAATGAATTCTTCGCGTTCTTGCGTCTTCTTTTCCATTCTCCTCTTTTCTCCTTTGTTTCAAAGCCCTAACTTAATTTCTAATTGTTAAAACTTATTGGGATGAGCTTAGACCCAAATTTATTACCCTTGAAACGAAATAAATAATTGATTTAGGAAAAGACCAAAACACCCTTCACAAATCCATATTTGGGATTTCCTCTGCCAACAACCCAACTTCAAAAATGTCATATCTCCCTCATACAACCTCAAAAGTGTTCAAACTTGGCATCGTTGTAAAGATATGCCGACGTGATCTCTATTCATATAAATAAATCACTCAAACACCTCATGAGCTAGAAGTTATGGTCGTTCGAAAATGACTAAAACTCACTCTTGAAATCTGGAAAATTTTCCAGATTTCCTTTCTTATATCCAAATTTTATGATTCTTATTTTTCTTATCTTAAACATAGTTAATTTTGAATACGAGATGTTACAATATCTCCCCATTGGGAACATTCATCCTCTAATGAGAATTTTTTCACTAAGCTAAAGGTAGTAACATCATTTCAGCACTTACAAACAAAAGCAAGTAATAACATGCATATACACAATCTTATAAAGTGATAAGAAGAGAATTTAGTAACTTGATCAGCATTCTCTACGGATTCAAAAGAGATGTGGATATCTCTTCTTCATATCATTCTCAGCTTCCCAAGTCGCTTCTTCACCGAATTGGTTCCTCTACAGGACATTGACTGAAACAATTCCTTTTTCCTTAACTTATGAATTGGATGATCCAAAATCTGCATTGGAATTTCTTTATAGGATAGGAAATCCTTAATCCCAACATACTATGTTGGCATTATCAATGGAGGATCACCAAACACTTCTTCAAAATAGAAATATGGAATACCGGATGAACTGCTACTAACTCTTGGGGTAGCTCCAATTGATAAGCCACATTTACCACTCTTTTGGAGATTCTATAAGGTTCAATATATCGGGAACTAAGTTTCACCTTTTTACCAAATCTCATAACTCATTTCTTAACTGAAATCTTCAGATACACCCAATCATCAACCTCAAACATCAATGACCTCCTCCTAACACCTGTGTAGGACTTTTGGCTACTTTGTGTTGTCTCCAACCATTCATGAATAACTTTCACTTTCTCCATAGCTTGGTGAACTAAATCTTGCCCTATCAACCCTTCTTTTAAAACTTTGAACCACCCAATAGGAGATCTGCACCTTCTTCCATGAAGAGCTTCATATGGAGCAATTTGAATTCTTGAATGATAACTATTGTTGTAAGCGTACTCAATGAGAGGTTGGTGATCATCCCAATTTTCCTTGAAGTTGGTCACACAAGCTCTAAATATATCTTGTTAGGTATGGATAGCACCTTCTGCTTGTCTATCTGTGTGAGGGTGAAAAGCAGTGCTCAAATCCAATTTTGAACCCAAACCTTTGTGGAAGGATTTCCAGAACTATGCAATAAACTGTGCACCTCTATTGAAATAATGGAGACCGAAACCCCATGATGTCTTATCGGTTCTTGAATATACAACTTTGTATGATCTTCAGCCCAATAAGTAGTCCTTACCGGCATGAAATGGACAGACTTTGTCTAATTCTTTTAAGAGCACTTGTGTTTAAATGAATTAAGTTTGTTGGTTGGATAAAGCGTTTTTATTTTTAAAAAATTAGATAATCAAAGTGTTTCTCCTTGATTCTTTATTATTTCTCTATAATTTATGTGGTTAAATGAATTAATTTTTTTTATCTTTATCTATAATTAGTGTAATTAAAAGTATTGAACTATAAGTAAAAACAATTAATCTTTCCTCTTCCTCATATCTAAGATCACTAACTTATGAAATTTAAATTAAATAACTCTTCAACTTTTCATGTTAACCTAGAAATCTCTAGATATATATAGCATCATGGAAAAGTAATTGTTCTTTACCAATTGCCTCCTGTTGATGTGAATCATTAGGCAATTTTTCAGGTATCATTAGGCAATTTTTCAGGTGTGTGTGTGTATATATATATATATATATATATATATATGTATGTATATATATATATATGTATGTATGTATATATATATATATGTATGTATGTATATATATATATATATACTATAAATGGGATGATAAAAAAAGTTGAATCACAAATTATCTTTTATGGGTTGAATAGTCATTTGAGTATTTAATTAAACACCAATCTTTTAATTATTGGTATTAAAAAGTAAATTTACCTATATATTAATAATAATTCATTAAAATGAAATGCATTCTCACTCATTAGTTCATTCAATTCAATGTGGTGGATTTGTTGTCATATTCCATAAATATTCAACCTTTAGAATTTCTTTTTAGTATTTTTCATTTGTAATATATATAAATTTTAACTATTAGCTTTTAGGAAGTCCAACAGACGGACATATCTATGTGGTCAAGAAATCATTCTACTTTTTCTTGCTCTTTTTGGATTTTCAATTATTTTAAATTTTATATGCTATGTATCATTCATTAGGAGTTATGCACTTGGATCATTATTAAGACTTTTGAATTTCTATTGGTTATATGAAAGGAGGTATCATCAAGAACTCTATTCCTTATGTATTTCTTTTTACGAGAAATATTGTTATAATTACAGTCATTGAAAAATATTAATATTGTATTTGTTCTTATTTGTTTTATATTTTTGTATTCTTTACCGATTTATACTTCTTTAATTTAATCTTCTACGAAATTATGAAAGTTATAAGTATATCTTTATTAGTGCTAAAATTACTAACTTATGACCTTTATATTCATTTTTGAATGTATTTTTATAATATTTTTCTTTCTTTTATCATTTTCTTGCTGATATGGGAGTGTAGACACATAAATTGTATAAATTCGGTCTAATACAATTTCAAGGCCCACAATCAAATCTTGGTATTCTACAGCATTGTAGGAACATGTTTCACTTAGAACAAATGAGAATGGTAAAATTATTTGTTTTGCAGGTATCAACACTACTCCTGCCCCTGCTCCATCTCGGTGTGCAGATCCACCAAAGAACATTGTCCATATCGACAACTCTTCATTAAAAAAAGCATATTCATCAGGCAACTTATTTAAAGTTTACCATATTCTCGGAAGAGGGTGATCAATAAGGAATTTAGCAAGTGCTACTACCCACTAGACCTATCTTTTGGAAATCGATATAGAAGTTCCATGTAGTTGTCGAGCAAGAAGATTGTTTTTAAAAAAAATGCTTGAATCTACTACAAGAAAATTATTGGTGGTGGCCTAGTTAGAATATGACTACAAGAAACAAATACTCTTGAAGTCTCAACAATGAATTCATGAAGACTACAACTTTAAATGTCAAATTCGGCAAGCCTACACGTAGAGAAGTCTCGAAAAAATGAATACATATTCATGAAGACATAAACTCTCGTTGTCAAATTCGGCAAGCCTACATGTTGACAAGTCTCAAAAAAAAGGAAAACACATTCATGACTACTTCAAGTATTGTCGCCAAACTTCGGAAAGCCTCCACGTTGACAAGTCTCGAAGTAAGGGGCATTGGTAGACACATAAATTCTATTGATTCATATTCATAATAAATTTGAATTAAATCCATTTTCATTTGGGATGAATAATTAATTTTGACTTTACAAATGATTAAGTCCATCTAATTAAATTCAAATCCAAGGTCCATTTCACCTTGAAACCTAAACCCATGCCACGTGTCACAGTTAATAGTCATCCGTGACCAACAAAGGGACGCCACATGTCGAAATGAGGTGGTAGTCCCAGTCAAATACAAGAATGAATCACCATGAGCCAAGTGTCAAAATGACATCCTTTAGCCAATCATATTCAACCTTGTCCACCCCCTACAACTATAAATAGGGGATGTACATGACTTTCTAGGGGAATCAAGCAAACTGTTCAAAAATAATTAAGAAAATTTGAGAAAGCTACAACATCAACCTCACATCTCATTGAAGGAGTGGTAAACAGAGTTCTTCACGGAGACCGACTTGAAACGACGAAGCGCTTTCGGACATCCCGGAGATACACAATATATCAAGGAGGTCTACATCATCAAACAATTCGAGAAAGAATTTATTCAAGGCACTAGAATCAAGGAGAAACTTAGGAGAGAGAATCAAGAGAAAAACGGAATGGTAGTCAGAATGTTTTATTAATAAAAATAACATTTTTCATTTATTTATTTTGCTTGCAGTCGATTTTTAATCCTTAGAAAATTTGTTATGGAGGCTAATGAGATATTATTAAGGATAATTCATATAGATATATTCATATTATTAGAATTTTTAGTATCTTAATTAGTTTTCCATATTTTTCGCTTGATGGTCAATGTACTATTCGATTACTATGAATTTTATTGAATGAATAAAATATAAATGGATAAAAGTTATTTTTTTATTCCAACATTTTCTATATAATAATTAAATTTGATATAATTGTATGGGACCAACGTGCAATGCACGTTCCAAAGACCT
>NC_028640.1:46068764-46077979 GCF_001406875.1 Solanum pennellii | reverse complement strand
TATATATATATATATATATATATATATATATATATATATGAAAACCTTAGTGCCGCCTAAGTGGCACCACCACCATCCAGAAAACCCTTTTAATTTAAAATATTCCCAAAAATAACCTTTCCTTTAAAACCCCTACATTTCAACCCAAACAAAACAAAAATTCTAGTGTTGCCTCAGCCCCAACAATCACACCGTCTATACAGCGACACAACTTATATGCGGAGCGACGCCTTTTAAGAATCGGAAACAACAAGTATTTACTCCCTTTTCGAGAAGGTACTGCATCGTTCAAATTCCGTTTATTAAACATTATGAATTTGGTTATTCCAAACATTCTTGCACATTTACTTCTAACAGGGGACTTTGATGAACACGGTAATCGGGAAGAATCAAATTAACAAGTTTCGAGAAAACTTGAGCAAAGGTTATGCAATCATTATGAGAAACTTCAAAGTTTCAGAAATAACTGGTGAATACATATAAGTGTATTCAAACTTTTAAATAACATTTTTGCGAATAACTTTCATCCAAAAACTACAGGATGATATTGTTCAAATCCCTGTAAATTTTATCCAAGCAGTATTGATTTTCAATAGGGTCAACAACAACATCGTCCTATCAGGCACATCCATTCCTGCCATTTATGTTACACACGGTCTCTAACGTATACAGTAAATAATATCCCCCCTTAACTTGTAGATGTAGTTTGATGCTTAATTGGAATCGGTTATATGGAGAGTATAAGTTCAAATTTGAAGAAAAGCGACATACACAGTCTTACTGATCCATAATATTCTTATCTCAATAACATTACATTCAAATTCATTCATAACAAAGAAGCTACATATAATTATCATTTAGTTAGGACATGACAATCAAAGCAAGAATAACTTTGTGGGTGGATCAGGGTGAAGTATTTTAACCTTACATATATCCCATCTACTTGGGACCATACATTTTGATCATTACTACTACTACTCTAAATGAATTCAGAGGTAAATATTTCTTCTCATTTTACTGGAAACTTTTAATTGTCACATATGTAGGACATTGACATTTAATTTTTTTTTTCATAATAGGTGAACTGACTTTTGCCACCACCGCAACAAGCAAAATTTATGTTAGTCTTAAAATGGAAAACATCACCCCGTTGCTCCATAAGTGCTCAAAGAAGTCAGTTGATGTACATACTATTGAGAGTGAAAATTCAAGTAACGTTCCAAATGCAGAAGCTATGTTTTAAAATTGGTTTACTATTGCAGAGTTAGTAGATTCTTGCTAGAGTACGGACATAGAGGTAAGTACTATAATAAACCCTTCACATCATAAGCACACGGCTAGAATCAACATGCAATTTCCTAGTGAAGAAATATAAATAAGGGAGTCGCACGCAGCGCACGAAGCGCATGCAATTTCCTAGTGAAGAAATATAAAATAAAGAACAATTTAAATTTTAAAGTAAAGAGAGATGATAGAAAAAGTTTTAGAGTATTTGATTTTTTATTTATAGTCTTGTATGTTTCATTATTATGATTATGATATTCATGATATAGATTAGTTCAAAATTTTAAATAGCGTATACTTAATTTTGTATTTGGTATCTCTACAGATTTTTTAGCGGTATGATATGAATCATTATGAGTGAATGTTTTAGATATGTTAAACACTAAAATGTAGTAAATAAATGTAGTGGATTGTGATACGCTCAAACTTACTTCTCAAATAAGAAGTAAAGCGGTCGTGTCAAGTAAATAACCCAACTAATGAGGTTGGGATCGTTCCCACGAGGAAAATAGTTTAGACTTAACTTCAATCTATTATTACTATTGTTCAGTCAATTACTTCCTTGGAAATAAAAAATGATTAAAAAAAAGAAGGAGGGTTTTCTATTATTAAATAAATGAAAATAACTAGGGAAATTGAAGGAGACAACAAACAGCTTCAAAATGTTGGAGCTTAATCATTTAATAAAAGTAACTAGGGTTTACGTGAACCTCACAGGTTCATAAATTGATAATTCTAACTATAACAATTCTTTCCTAGTATCTAGCATGCAAAATGATAAGTTATGTACTTCTAAATCCTTGGTCCGACATCTAGAAAATTCACTCCGCACCTTGGTCCAGCTACGTGTTTTGCTATACTAACCCTTATCTTTACTTCATATTAAGCATCGTATTCGATATTTGACTAAGTTATTACCTCGTACCAATCAATACTAGCCTATTAGATAGTATACACTAAATCTATGTTGATAATTCTTTTCCTATTATCTACCTCCTTTGTTCGGCAAGTAGCATTAAGGCGAGTTCTAACATTGGTCATCCGTTAAAAAGACTTCTAAGCGAAAGAATTATCAATACATGCAAGACACTATTCTAGAATTGTTATTTTTGTTAGGTTTTACCTCATTATTCGCCTATTGTTCCCAACCCTAGTTATGGAGTTTAGTTACCCATAGTCATAATCACAATATTCAAATATATGATATAAGAATTAATGCACTTACTTCAATGAGAAAGCGTAAATTCCGAAAGTTCGCTTGATTAATCAACAAAAATCACCAACAATCAATCACTTAAATTAATTGAAAACAAAGATTCTCCAAAAGTGTAACAATAATCCTCAAGTCTAATCCACAAAAGAATCTCAATAATCAAGAGTCTAACAAAGAGTCTAAAAATAATGAAGGGTCTAACCTCAAAAACGAGATTTTTCAAACTATTTATAAAAAATAAAAACCTAATTAAACAAGGACTCTATTTGCTGGAAATCTATCAAAACGCTGCTGGATCGACTGATCGTCGTAGTCACGACGGACTATCATGGACTCCTTCGGCCCATACTTGTGCAATTTCTTCTGCTGCTCTCTTCATTACCCTCGACAGCACGTATAACGGATCGCCACAGGCACAACGGTCCGTCGAGGGTCTCCATTCAAAAACACTTGAATTCTTGGAATTTGGGTACTAGGACTACTTCTTATATCTTCATGACGAACCAGCAGGATGGACCGTCATGGCTACGACGGTCCATCACGCACTCCGTAACCCCTCACTTGGTCAGACATCCACATCTTCCTTCAGCAGCTGCACTACGATGCCACCTATGGACCGTCACGGGCACGACGAACCGTCACAAGATCCGTAGGTGGTGATTTTCTGTATTTCTTGCTCAAAAACCTCCGCATTCATCTTTTAGACAGATTTCCTGCAAATAAAGAGAAACTTCTATAAAAATTAGTCTTAAAAGGTTTTTGGACCCACTAAACATAAGGAAAAAACATTTATAATACCGTGAAACCACGGTTTATCAACACCCTCAAGTTAATTTCATTTTTTGCCCTCAAGCGACGCACTATGACTCAATATAGAATCTTTGTACAATAGTATCCTTGTTTTATCCTTCGCAATCATTTGGCGATCAATCCCGATCAATCTCATCATATTTATGCATGCTATCACTATTAGGCTAGAATTATGTGGAATGAGACCATGACACAAACTCACCATACACTAACACCTATCCTCTTCAATTTCTCACCGAGGTGCTAATATTTCCGCTATTGCAACTAGTGTCCTCACTTCAAAACTAAATCCTCATTTTTCACACAATGATTTCAATTTGAGCATAAGCATTAGTTTTCAACACTCACTCTAAGAACAAATTCACACTCATTCATACATATTGCCATAAGCTTGCCCATATTTTCACTGTTTTAAGTTCGCTATACAACTCTTAGGATCACGATAGGACTTTCTTAGTTCGTAACATAGGCTCAGGGTGAGGTAGGGTAGATTTGGGTATATTTTAGTGACTATTTGTCCTCCTTGACATATCGGCTAAACATACCACAATTTATTGTTTTCTCTCGCCTAGTTTCTCATGTTTTTTAACCTTACTATTTTTCCTTCTTTCTTCATTTGTGTAAGTGACTCTCTTATCTTTTTTTTTGTTTTCGTTTTTTTTTCTTTCAGCTGATTCTTGAGTCAATTTACTTTTGTTATTTCTCTCTCTTTGTTTTTTCAACCCCACTTTCCAGAGCATTCCTCATAATAGCCACCCTAAACTCATGGCTTTGCCATGAGTCAAAGTACACAGTACCCAAAGTTGGGTCAGGGCAATAAAAAGGGTTATTTACTACATTAGCCACCCTCAACTTATGCTTTGGCATAAGCTGAGGTGCACATGTCCAAAAAGGGACCAGGGCCAACACATTATTCTCAGAAAAGATCAGTTAGGGTGAAAAAGAAAGGTCTAGTCTAAGCTCAAAAATTTTGGATCAAAGAAGGATAAATTTCATTTGGTTTTATTTTATTTAGGCTAAAAATGGGCTATATTGAATAAGGGCCTATGATCCTTTCCTAATTATCTATTACAACTTACATTTAGCAGGACTAACCAGGCAAGTTCTAGCTCAGTACAAATAGTGGACTATTGAAATCTTCCTCACACTCAGATGACATCTCATTACTCTACTAGATTATCAGACACCTAGTTTGAATTTAAGACTTAGGGTCACGCAGTGGTGTACCTCTATGTCATGCTTAGAGCCACACATTTATGAATTACTATGCCTAGTCATGCATCATTCCCATTTTATCAGGATATCATTTTAGCCATCATGCTTCAGAATTAAACTATGTACAAGATATAGACATGCCGGTTCAACAGAAAAACTAATCAGTCTCTTGGGGAAAAAGAACATAGGCAAGAAAACCCCAAAAGAGAATAGTGAATTGGGCTACTCAGTCTTTACCCTAGAACTCACTTTCCATTTACCCCACCCCCAACAAAATGACATGCAATTGTCCCCAATGCATAAAAAAATTGAAATACAAGAGTGGTAGGTGAAGCAAACCTGGGGCGCAAAGCGCCGACGATCAGCAAGCTGGTGCGTCCAGTTCCCTGTAACCCACTACCTCTGTAATCTGGACACCCTCAGTAGTGTCCTTAGCATCAATAGCACTATATGCAGTGCCTCCTGCTATCTCCACATTTCTGGAGCTAGACGCCCCAGCAGCTAACTCTACTGCTCTCATCTTTCGCGCCTCCGGATCACCAAGCGAGGCTCTCCTCGCAGCCTCCATCTCATGGAGCTCCTTCTTCCGTGCTGGAGCTTCATCCTCCTCTCGACCCCTACGCCTCTTGGCATGCTTTGAAGGGGAGGTGGTGGAATCTCTAAAGTGGCGAATAGGGACGCCATCACTGTGTTTTCAGCAGGCTTTGCAGAAGGGCCCTCAGACTCAGGCACCCTAGCCTCTAAGATCATAATCGATGTGTGCGCAAAGGCTATCGACCGCAGCTTGAAGGGTCGACACATCCACCTAAGGGATGGATGGTCTAGTACCCACAACTCAAAAGCGTCCAAGCGCTGACGAACCTCAGCGATTTTCTGCTGTGTTAGCTGGACCATTCTCGGCTCCAAGCGCTCTTCTGCCTTAGCAATAGAACTCTGCATCCAAGGCTGGATGTGATGCAGAAGTGTAGTCATTTTTGCCTCTAATTTCTGGACCCTAGCAAGCGGGACCAGAGCGGGAAAGTGGCTGAGCGAGAGGAGTTTGGGGCAGTGCTACCACCCGAGATAGACTCGACCGGGGTAGTGTTAGTGGAACCGGCCTGCGTTGTCGTGCAAGCCCGTGCTACCGTATCAGCCAGATTGTTACTAAGTGGAGGCAACTATGGACGGGGCCTTTTGCATGGAGCCAACTCATTGGCCTCATCCCTGATAAGGTCAATATCAACAGTGCCCAGCGGGGTCTTGAGCTTATCAAATTGCCATATAGGCACACCTGTGGACCTGCATAGAGAAAATTTCATGCACGGGAAAGGGTAAGTAGTTGTGACCTTAAAAGCTCTCTCATGCATGACCTACTGTAGAAGCCAAGCAAAATACACCTCAAACCCGTCTATCATAGCCTCCATCAGTACTGCTCGATCCCATGTGACTATATTATTAGCGGCTATGGGAGAAAGGCAGTTGCGGACAATCAACCGCAAAAACATCGCCGTGAAGGTCAGGTTAGCCTTCTTGATAGCTTCCTTTGGCTTGGTCACCCAGTCAGCACCCTCTCCATCAACGGACAAGTGCAGGTCCATCCACCACTTCTTGGTCTCTCTCAACGATGGGTCACGCAGGAATTGGCCATCTTTGACACTCTCGCCGTATAGATACCGGTGGATGGCAGGTAGGGAGATATCAACCTGAATGCCACGTACTCGGACCGCCTCCAAGGGGCCTATTTGGCGGGGGCAGCCCGCCTATCAATCTTTGATCTGAGAGTTTCTACCTAGGAGGTGTAGAACTCTCAGATCAACTCTTTACTATAATGTCCCAACGGACGCGCTGTCCACTCCAGTCGATGTCTGGTGAAGAGATTGTGGATCTCTGGCATCGTCGAGAGACTTCCTGTAAGGACCCGCCGCTCCAATGTAAATGTCTAAGTCATAACTCCTTTTTCATTCAAGAACTTTGCATCAGAATAGACTTGATTCTGACCGTCGACACACCACCAGTTGGGATGGTTGGTAAACGAGGTGAGAGCACGAGTCAATGAACCGGGTGTGGATTCCGAACTGTCAGCCGCATCCGACGAGGCAGACTGTGCAGCAGTAGCGGGTGCAGGGACCTCAGAAGATCCGGAGTCTTCCTCCTACCACGAAACTCCTAAGGAGCCAGACGCTCCTTCTTCATTAGTAGCTGGCCCAGAAGGTGTGCCGGTCAGTGTGCGCTCCTCATCAGACTCGGAGGCAGTGACTACGCCTGACGCCACCTTTTAGGGTGTGGCTCTGGCAGCACGTGCAACTCGAGATGGGGTGTAAGTGCCTGGGGGCACATACTCTGGGTCACGCTCATCACAAGAGCTAATGACCAGGCGGGCAGATGGGGCAACAGACTTCGATCACCCGTGTGCGTAGACTCTACCTTGTTTTGGTGCAATAATAGATAGTACCTGTAAAGAATCAATATTAGTACTAAAAGGAGCAAACAAGACAATGAAAACCACACAAAATAAATAGAAGAGTTAAGATGTAATGACATTTCTATAGTAACAATGAAATACGATGGACCAGGTGACAGCTCGTCGTGATTACGACGGACCGTCATGGTGTCCGTCGTGTCTGACTTAGACTATGTTTATATGAAGAACCCTGAAGGAGTCTCTGATAAGTATGACGGTATATGCAGAACGGACCGTCACAGGTATGACGGTCTATCATAGGTGTCCGTCAGAGGACACTTGAAAAAAATATGGAGACCCTTAGGATAGGGGTCTTTGACCGTCATAACGGTTATGTAGGACGGACCATCGAGGGACGGTCCGTCATAGTTGTCCATAAGAGGACAATTGGAAAAAGTATTGAGACCATTAAGAGAGGGGTCTCTGACCGTCATAACTGTTATGCAGGACGGACATACGTGGATGTGATGGTCCGTCGTAGATGTCTGTTGGAGGATACATAGAAAAAGTGAGAGACCCTTAGGAACAGGGTCTCTGACAACCAGAATGGTTGTGCAGGACGGACCGTCGTGGGAATGACGGTCCATCGCATGTTTCCGTTGGAGGACACTTATAAAAAGTGAGAGACCATTAGGACTAGGGTCTCTGACAACCAGAATGGTTGTGCAGGACGAACCGTCGTTGGAATGATGGTCCGCCGCATGTGTCCATTGGATGACACTTAGAAAAAGTGAGAGACCCTTAGGAATAGGGTCTCTGACAACCAGAGCGATTGTGCAGGACAGACAGTCGAGAGTACGACGGTCCGTCGCATGTGGCCGTTGGTGGACACTTAGAGAAAATTGGACAATGGGGTGTTAGGGCTGTTGGAACGGACCACATGACGGTCCGTCAGGGGTACGACGATCCGTCATCGGGGTCTCGTTCTGTAACTCACTGACTAAATTAGGGATGCCCCATTCATCCCCTATGACCTAATTGAATTATTAGTGTTTTAACCTACATTTGTCTAAACCAAATAACTAGTAAACTAGCAATGCTAAAGCACCTATTTCTCGAGTTTTAACACGACAATTTTGAGGATTCTCAACCTACGTCAGACAGAATTTGTATGAATGAATGAACCAATCAATAAGAACAAGGCTAGTACTAATTGATAAAAAAAAATGCAAAGTAAATGGGTAGAAATAAGAGACACATACCTGAGAATATGAGAAAAACAAGAGAGGAAGGTACTTGGTGATCAAGTAGAGATCCATAGCAGCAGACTCCGACTAGTAGATAGTGAATTTTAGGAATTGGGGAATTTAGAGAAAATGATCGGTTGTAAGAGAGGGGGGTTATGATATTTGGAAGTTTAAAAGGGGAAATGCGAGAAAGAGGAAGGAGTTGGGTGAAATGAAGGGGTGGGGTTTTAAATGTTGATTTTTTTTTTAAAAACCTAGCCGGGTCGGGTCGGTACGCTTCATTAATGACGCAACGAGTCCCCGACGATGGTCCGTTGAAGTTGTGACGGTCCGTTGTTGGTTCCGTCGCGTGTGCCGTAGTTTGAAAATAACAGAAAGACGTACCTGGCACGACGGATTCATGCGACGGTCCGTCACAACTGCAACGGACCGTCGATGTATACGTCAGTGACTGCTGTAGAGTGACTTTCTTCAAAATTTCTTGGTGATGTGCCTGCAAATTTAAAAACCTATTAGTAGAAAATGCTAACATTACTAGAGAGAAAAACTATAAGTATTGGGTTGCCTCCCAACAAGCGCCCGATTTAACGTCGCGACACGAACGGGGACACTTGATTACTCAGACTTCATCAAGATGGTATGCCTCGATCACTTCATTTGCCGATTCAGCATGCCCGAAATAGATTTTTATGCATTGTCCATTCACCTTGAATCACACACCCTCCTTAGTTTTTGTAACGACCTTTTTAGTCGTTTTGAGCAGCAGATTTTATTTCTGGAAAAACTTTCTGAGTCGACGGAACCCACAACGGACCGTCATGGGCACGAAGGGCCGTCGAGGGGGTCTCGTTCCAAAACACTTAGAATTCTGAAATTTGGGTACTGAAATCGACTCTCTGAACTTCGTAACGGAATGGCAGGACGGACCGTCATGGGCACGACAGACCGTCACACACCCTTTAGTGGAATTGAGTCTCTGAACTCTGTGACGGAGCAGCAGGACGGACCGTCGCAGGCGCGACGGGCCTTTACAGGCTGCGTAATCCCAGGCTGGGTCGGATTTCTG
>NC_028640.1:46065756-46066676 GCF_001406875.1 Solanum pennellii | reverse complement strand
ACAGAATGAGGGATTGCCACCCCAACCTACCCCAGAAATGATCAATCAGGTTCTTTCTTATCTCAGCGGGTTATCTGATCAGGGCCAGACACCTCTGTGTTTTTTGCACCAGCACCTCAGGTTCCGGAGGTACAACAGGCAACTGCTGCGGCTCCCCGCATGGATGCTCCATTGGAAATAGGCACGTTTCCTCGTTTGACTACAGGGCCTATAATGACAAGCGATCAGCATGAACTTTTCAGTAAGTTCTTGAAATTGAAACCTCCAGTCTTTAAGGGTGCTGAATCTGAGGATGCCTACGATTTTCTGGTTGATTGTCATGAGTTACTACATAAGATGGGTATAGTAGAACGGTTTGGTGTGGAGTTTGTGACTTATCAGTTTCAAGGAAACGCCAAAATGTGGTGACGGTCACATGTTGAGTGTCAACCATAAGAGGCACCACCTATGACTTGGGCGTCATTCTCTAGCTTATTTATGGAGAAGTATATCCCCCGGACCTTGAGGGATAGGAGGAGAGATGAGTTCTTGAGCCTAGAGCAAGGCAGAATGACGGTCACTGCGTATGAGGCTAAGTTTTGTGCATTATCTAGGTATGCCACCCAGCTTTGCTTCAGTTCACAAGAGAGGATTAGCCGTTTTGTGAAAGGGTTGAGGTCAGATTTGCGGATTTCAGCCTTACAGGTAGCGGCTACAGCGAAATCCTTCCAAGAAGTGGTAGACTTCGTGATAGAGGTGGAGGGAGTGAAGCCAGACTACTTCACCATGGCATCGACATCTAAAAGATTTCGAAAGGGAGGTGAGTTTAATGGTTCTTATTCTAGAGGACAGGGTTCAGAAGGTTACTCAGTTCCACAAATTCAGTCTTCACTACAGACTGTAGTTGGGGGTCCACCGCAGACCGGTCAACATTTCTCTGA
>NC_028640.1:46034752-46060615 GCF_001406875.1 Solanum pennellii | reverse complement strand
GTTGAGTATTTTAGTCGATTTATGATATTATCTGATATATACTGTTTTCTTTTTTGAGTTGGCCGATGATACCTACTCAGTACCCATGTTTTGTACTGACCCCTACTTGTATTTGTTTTTCTTTGTTATTTGTGGAGTGCAGCAAACGTACCATCGTCTTCAACTCAACCGCAACTCTAGCCAGTCTTCATTACACCGGATTTCAGGGGGAGCTAATGCCTCTAGCTTGGACTGGATCTTCTTCCTCATGTCTTGATGCCTTGAAGTTCCGGCATGGACTAGCTTTTGTTTATTTTAGCTTCTTAGAATACTCTTAGTTTAGTAATTTGATCATAGATGTTCTTGTGGTGATGACTTCAAGATTTTGGGGGATAATAGATGTACAATTTTAGAAGTTATTGAATTGGTTTTTATCAATGAGTTTAAGTCTTCCGTATTACTTTCTGTTGATATTATATTAAAATGTTAGGGTTTAGATTGGTTGGTTCGCTCACATATGAGGGTAAGTGTGGGTGCCAGTCGCGGCTCGGTTTTGGGTCGTAACAGTTTTTAACTCAACTGCTCCATGAGGGAAGAGTTGGGTAACCAAGTAAGGACCAGTCCGTTTGGAATTGAGATTACTTGGAAACAAGCGCAACCTAAAATTGAATAAAACAAACAAATCCCCAACCATAAACTCTCGTTTTTAAATTTTTGGTCATGGTACATCTTCATCATTTCTTTGTATAGGGCTGAGGTTTCATAAGCTTTTAGGAGAAATTCATCTAGTTCATTAAGCCCACTTAACCGTTGTTCTCCAGCTTCGCTCCAATCCATTTTCAACTTCTTAATAGCCCACATGGCATTACACTCTAACTCAACCGGAAGATGACAAGCATTCCCATATCGAAGTTTGTATGGGGACATACCTATGGGAGTCTTATACACTGTCCGGTAGGCCCAAAGAGCATCATCAAGCCTCCTTGACCAATCCGTTCTACTAGCGTTCATTGTTTTGACAATATATGTTTGATCTCCCTATTTGACACTTTAACTTGCCCACTAGTTTGAGGGTCGTAAGGAGTTGCCACATTATGGAGAACCCCATATTTCTCCAATAACCCGTTCAAAAATCTGTTGCAGAAGTGGGAGCCCCCATCACTAATAATTGCCCTAAGGGTGACAAAACGAGAGAATATATTCTTTTTTAAGAACGCAGTGACACTCTTCCGTTCATTGTTTGCGAGGGCGATGGCTTCCGCCCATTTAGATACATAATCAAATGCTACTAGAATGTACTTCATTCCATGAGAACTCACAAAAGGTCCCATAAAGTCAATACCCCAAACATCAAATAACTCAATCACTAGAATGGGGTTTAGAGGGAGCTCTTGCTTTATTGAAATGCCGCCATCTCGTTTGCATCAATCACATGCTTTAGCAAACTCATTAGAATCTTGATGAAGAGTTGGCCAATAGTAACCACATTGTGATATCTTATGAGCGGTACGGATACCGTTGTGATGTCCATCAACGGGTAAGGAATGGCATGCTTCTAACACACTCAACATCTCACATTTTGGCACACAATGCTGAATAAGCCCGTTGGCACAACTCCTATATAAGTATGGTTCATCCCAAAAGAACTTCTTCTCATCGTACATAAACTTTTTTCTTTGATGGAAGGACAAGTCCGATTGAACAATATCACTAGCCAGATAGTTCGCAAATTCTGCGAACCATGCAATCAAGTCTTCTGAAGCAGCCAATACATGCTCATCGGTGAAAGTATCATCAATGTCAGTCTTATCGCCTAACTCTCTCATAGCTTCATCCGCTAGACGGGACAAATGATCATCAACTTGATTTTCAGTTCGTTTTCTTTCAATTACTTCAAGTCAAATTCTTGTAGCAATAATACCCAACGAATCAACCTAGGTTTCGCATCCTTCTTTGCCATCAAACATTCCAATGTTGAGTGGTCAGTATGCACTATAACTCTAATACCTAGCATATAGGAGCAAAATTTTTCAAAAGGAAAGACTACTGCAAGGAGTTCTTGCTAAGTCACTATGTAGTTCTTTTGAGCTTCGTTTAGGGCTTTACTAGCATAGTAAATGGGTTGAAGGATTTCGTTCTTTCTTTGTCCCAATACTACACCAAGAGCAACCCCACTAGCATCGCACATCACCTCAAATGGATTGTTCAAATCCGGAGAAATAATGATAGGTGCAGACACCAATTTTTCTTTTAGCTCGCCGAATGCTTAAAGACAGGATTCATCAAAACAAAATTTATAATCTTTCTCCAGCAGTTTGCACAATGGATGTGCAATCTTTGAAAAGTCATTGATGAATCTCCAGTAAAAACCTGCATGCCCAAGAAAGCTTCTCACACCTTTCACAGAGATTGGTGGGGGAAGGCTCTCTATTACCTCGACTTTTGCTCGATCAACCTCTATGCCCTTTTCTGAATGCGCTGACCCAAAACAATACCTTCTTTCACAATGAAATTGCATTTTCCCCAATTTAGTACTAAATTGCAGCCTTCACATCTCTTAAGGACCTCAGATAAATTGTTCAAACACCGCTCAAATGAATCACCAACCACAGAAAAATCATCCATGAAAACATCTATAGTATCTTCCACCATGTCAGAAAATATCGACATCATACATCTCTAAAATGCGGCGGGTGCATTGCACAACCCAAACGACATTCTTTTGAACGCAAAGCTCCCATATGGACAAGTAAAAGTGGTTTTCTCTTTATCTTCTGGTGCAACGGAAATCTGATTATACACCGAATATCCATCAAGAAAATAGTACAACCTTTTTCCGGCAAGTCTATCCAACATCTGATCCATGAAGGGCATAGGAAAGTGGTCTTTTTAAGTACATGCATTTAATTTGCGGTAATCCATACACACCTTCCATCCAGTAACCGGTCTCATTGGAACAAGTTCATTTTTTTCATTGGGGACCACAATCATTCCACCTTTCTTAGGTACACAATGAACAGGGTATACCAAACTACTATCGGCGATCAGATAGATTACTCTGGCATCCAACCTCTTAATGATTTCCTTCTTCACGACCTCTTGCATAGGTGGATTTAAGCGTCTCTGGTGCTCAATACTCGGCTTATGATCAGGCATGAGTTGGATTTTATGACCGCAAATACCAAGAGGGATCCCAATAATGTCCGCAATAGTCCACCCAATAGTACATTTGAACTTTTTTAGCACTTTCACCAAACTCTCAACTTGTTGTTCATTCATGTCTGATGCAATGATTACCGGCAAAGTGTCAACATTTTATAAGAATTCATACCTTAGATGAGGTGGGAGAGCTTTTATTTCTATCTTTGGAGCCTCATCTATAGATGGTTTCGCGGGTCGGGACTCGTGATTCTTCATATCTAACTCATATTTCTTCGGTTTAAACCGAACATCACCTCGATCAAGAGCCGCGACTAATGACTCGTACTCATCAATGAAATCGCTATCAAAATTCATTGTCACTGCCGCTAATGCTTCTACACCTAGACATTCTTCCATTTGTGTCTCAGATGTCTCACCAATGTTGTAGGATATAGAAGATACCGATTGGAGCTCACCACTCTGCCTCTTGGACCTACAAATGTTAAAGGTCACCTCCTCATTGTTCAACCGAAATTTTATCTGCCCCTTTTCCATATCTACTAAGACTCTTCCCGTAGCAAGGAATTGCCTCCAAGAATAATGGGCACTTCAAAATCGACTTCCCAATCAAGAATAACAAAATCTGCCGGAAACATGAATGACTCCACTTTTACTAGCACATCGTGGAGTATCAATATAGTCCTTTTTACTGTTCGATCAACCATCAGTAGCCGCATCGCAGTGGGCTTTGGATCACCCAAACCCAATTTCCTCTAAATTGAGAGGGGCATGAGATTTATGCTTGCCCCCAGATCGCATAATGCTTTTGCGAAATGTAATAGCTCGATCGTACAAGGAATAGTGAACGCACCCGGATCTTATTTCTTTTGTACCAGAGATCTTGTAGCAATAGCACTACAATGCTGCATTTTATTATCATCCTCAAAAGTGACCGATCTTTTCTTTGTAACCAGATCTTTCATAAACATTGCGTCACCGGTCATTTGTTCTAAAGCTTCTACCAAAGGGATATTGATAGAAAGTTGCTTCCACATTGTTATAAAATGCCGATATTTACAATCCTCGGTCTTTTTCACTAATCTTTAAGGAACTGGGGTGGTGGCCTAGGCATGGGAGTTACCTTTTTAGGCACTTCAGCATCTTTTATAGTGTTATCCTCTAGTTCACCATTAACATCTACCACATTATCAGTATCTTCTGTCACCTTTTTCTCATTAGACGGCATAGATGGGTCAATGGTTTGCTTGCCACCGCGAGTAGTGATTGCCATACAATGTCAATCATTTTTAAGATTTTGGACATTGTTTCTAGGAAGAGTGCCCGGTTACCATGTGTTCACAGTCGCACATAATTGGGCCAATTGTAACTCAAGTTGCTTAATCGATATTGCATGTGTGTTGACTTTTTGCCCAATACCCACTAAATAATTACTCAACTCTTTATTGTGCTCATCACTAGCATCGAACCTCCTCATCATTTTATGCAACATATCCTCAACTCGCGCCATACTACCTATACCATCTCTAGGAGTAACTTCACGATTTTGACGAGGACCATAGGGCCCATTCCTATCATTTCTATTACCATAGTAACCGTGTTGATGTTGTTGTCGCGGTTGTAGTTTCCATCTCGGACATAATGACCCTCACGATTATAGTTGCCATAGTTCCAACCGTGGTTCCCTTGACCTTGGAGCCAATTCTCCTGATTAGACCCTTGGGAACTTGGTCGGAAACCCCCTGTCTGCTCATTTACCCCATAGGAATCCTCCTCATAACAGCACTCATCATTTCGTAGCGGTTGTTTCGACAAGTAGTTGACTGCATTTATCTTTTATGCACACCCAGTGACATGTTTTAGTACCAACCCAAGCACAGTTCTCATCTGAGCTATTTCTTCACGAATCTGGTCTGTGGCTGGGTTGTGAGTGGACTGCACTGCGATGGTATTTCTCCCTATATCTGACTTCCTAGTACTCCAAGCTTTATTATTCCAGGAGATTTTCTCTAATTTTTCAGCAATCTCAGCATGAGCACACTCCTCATTAGATCCACCTGCTATAGTGTCCAACACCGATTAATTATTATCATCCTGTACCCGATAGAAGTATTCGTTCAGTGACTCATCATCTATACGGTGATTTCGGACGCTTCTAAAAAACGAGGTGAATCTATCCCAAGAACTACTAACTGACTCTCCTGGTAGTGCCACAAAGTTGTTCAGTCTGTTTTTGTGGTTTAGTTTCTTGGAGACCGGGTAGTAGCGTGCTAAGAAAACGGCCCTTCGTTGGTTTCAAGTGAAAATTGAGTTGTAAGGGAGCTCACTGAACCATATAGCAGCCTCTTCAGTCAGTGAGAGAGGAAACACTCTTAGCCCTATTACATCGAAGTCCAAGTGAGGCCTCCCTACACACCTTTTACACACTGCCCTAACCTTAGTTATATGGGCAGGTGGATCCTCAGAAGGTAGCCCTGAAAACAAACCTCTGGCGGTTAGCATTTGCATCAGGCTACTAGTTACAACAAAAATGTGTCCTGGTTGTAGAGGGGGCAATACAAGTGTCCCATCAGTGTCTGCTATATTTCATAGCCTCTGTATTATTCTTGGGGCCGTGGAGCAGGATTTTGTCCCCTATGTTGGTGTTCACCCGGAGCATCGGGTAAAAACTAACCATGAACATCAACCGGAGCTGGAATGTTCTGGTTTGGATCATCATCATTAATTCCCAAGTTTCGATTCATGTTGCGTAGTGTACGCTCTGATTCATGATCGTAGGGAAACAAGGGTTCTCTCCCTCTCCGTGTATTTGGCATACAAGGAGGATGGTTCTACAAGAATCAAAAACAGGAAAACAAGGTAAAATCAAGAAAATATTGAGTAAACTATAATAATAATTTTAAGTTAATCTAAAAGCTAGTTTCCGCGGTAGCGGCGCCAAAATTTGATACGCTCAAACTTACTTCTTAGATAAGAAGTAAAGCGGTCATGTCAAGTAAATAACCCCATTAATGAAGTTTGGATCGTTCCCACGAGTAAAATAGTTTAGGCTTACCTTCAATATATTATTACTATTGTTTAGTCAATTACTTCCTTGGAAAGCAAAAATGAAAAAAAGGGTTTTCCTATTTCTAAATAAATGAAAATAACTAGCGAAATTGAAGGAGACAACTAACAGCTTCAAATGTTGGAGTTTAATCAATTAATAAAAGTAACTAGGGTTTACATGTTCCCCACAGGTTCATAACTTGATAATTCTAACTATAACAATTCATTCCTAGTATCTTGCATGCAAAGTGATAAGTTATGTCTTTCTAAATCGTTGGTCCGGAATCTAGAAAATTTCACTCCGAACCTTGGTCCGGCTACGTGTGTTGCTATACTAACCCTTATCTTTACTTCATATTAAGCATCATATTCGATATTTGACTAAGTTATTACCTCGTACCAATAAATACTAGCCTATTAGATAATATACACTAAATCTATGTTGATAATTCTTTTCCTTTTATCTACCTCCTTGGTCTGGAAAGTATCATTAAGGCGAGTTCTAACATTGGCCATTCGTTAAAAAGACTTCTAAGCGAAAAAATTATCAATACATGCAAGACACTATTCTAGAATTGTCATTTTAGTTAGGTTTTACCTCATTATTCGCCTATGGTTCCGACAACCCTAGTTATGAAGTTTATTTACCCATAGTCATAATCAAAATATTCAACTATATGATATAAGAATTCATGCACTTACTTCAATGAGCAAGAGTAAAATCTGAAAGTTCGCTTGATTAATCAACAATAATCACCAACAATCAATTACTAAAATTAATTGAAAAATAAAGATTGTCCAAAAGTGTAACAATAATCCTCATGTCTAATCCACAAAAGATGCTCAAAAATCAAGAGTCTAACAAAGAGTCTAAAAATAATCAAGTGTCTAACCTCAAAAATAAGGTTTTTCGAACTATTTATATAAAATTAAAACCTTATTAAATAAGGACTATATTTGCTGGAAATCTGTCAAAAAACGACTGGATCGATAGACCTCGCGACGGATCGTAGACTTTACGCTCTACATAGTACACGTTCTTTTTATCATGAGGTTTAGTTGATTTTGTCTGACTTGAATCATCATAGGTTGTTTTTTAAGTGAAGGAGAGAGACATGACTTTGTAGAAATTGAATCAATAGGCTCAAGGGATTGCCCCGTATCCGTTGCAAGAGAATACTCGCTTTGACACATATATTAGACCCTAGCTCAAGAATATATTGCTCTAGTCCCGTAACAAAGCAAACAAGGATTCATGGGCAGAAGAATTCATGCTTCAAGAGAATCCCCTTTTTCACTTGGTTATGGGACTGGAGAAATATGTCTCAAAGAAATGATTTTTCCTCTTTCAAACAAAAGTGCTAAAATTAAAATTTTGAGTCATATGCAATAATTCATGCGTAATCGTTATTGAATTATTGTTTCTAATTTCAAATCAGAAGAACTAAAATCAAAATATTAAATATACACACATAAAATGTAACGAAGTGAATGGATACCTTGTTCTAGTTTGAATTAAAGGAGTCTCCATGGAAAAAATTAAATATAGAATAATTGTTAGCCCCTATATCGAGTTGTTGTAGATCAATCCATTCTTTTGTTGTTGTAGTTGTTGGTGGAACACACACTACTATTGATGTTGATGGAGGAAAAGAGGTTTGTTGGATAAATTGAGATGGTTGAATGGGATGTAATTACAATTCTTGATTACGATTTTGTTTCATGATTATGAGTTGATCATCTGGTTTTTCCTAGTGAGCAGTTATCAAATTCTAAAGAGAAAATTTCAGATAAACCTTTAAAATTAGTCATGCCAGGAGCAAAAAAGTCATCAAAAGAATTCAAAACACATTTAAAGAAGTCCAAGTATAACTTCGGAGCTACAACATTTTCAGGTTTATTAATATCTTAACTTCTTGCGAACGCACCTATATCCCAGTCATGATCATTCATTTTAAATCTATATAAAATGATATCTAGTTAAATGTAAAAAAATAAAAAATGAGCATATAAGAGAAACTAATGATGTTTTCTGCTGAACTAGAGAGAGAGAAAAATGATACAAAGAGGGGTTTTCTAATGGAGGAAGTAGATAATCAAAGAAACGTTAGTGGGTATGACTTTATAACTGAAAGGTTGAGATGAAGAAAAGTTAATTAATTTTTAAAATATATAGAGAAAATTAAATGTGTATCTACCTAGCCGGCGCATCCACATTTACTTTATAGTTTATGCACAATAAATATTTTTTTCTACTTTAGAGTGAGTAGGATTAGCAACAAAAGAGAAGTCAAGGGTAGTAACGCATACATTTTTTTTAATATCATACCTCTCATATCATATTGTATTTACTCGAGAGCACCCCGTAGTCGTAAGATGGCATATTCGATTTCGAAGAGATCTTATACAAGCCCTTAGCATTCATTCATCACATTCATTAGAAAATATGGAAGAATTTAAAACATTACTCTAGAAAGTATTTCATAAAAGAGGAAGTCTTTCTTACATTATTGTCTCAAACCATCTATGAATGAAATGAATAAAGTCACGGGACACAGCCCACATAAATTCTAAAACATAAATGTAAATGGTATGAATGTAAATGGATATTGCCCTCAAAGACCTGAGGACTCACAAATATCTTCAATCTTCAAAATTCTTGAAACTCTACCCTCAAAGAGAAAATCAAAGATCCAACCCTACATTTGGTTAAAATGTAGGCAATATGCGTTAGTAAAAAGGTACTGAGTGTGGAAGCTAACATAACATTATAGGAGCATCTCAAATGGTTAGACAACATAAGACATAAGCATAAGAGGTAATAACATAAGAAGCGTATCATAAAAAGTCTACGTAAGACATAATCATAATTTCATACTTCAACCATTTGTCCTGTATACTCAAGTGAACTACGTCCCAAGCCACCGTTAAGTATACTTGTGCAAGGATAAGGTAGTATACCATACTACTACCTAATCTAAGTACCTCTTTCGTTATTCTTGGTGATATCCCACCTTCATACTTAGGTAGAGAACTATACCCCTAGGAAACCTCAAGGCACACTTGTCCAATGCATGTGGGACATCCCATTCTTCCTCACACACTAAGCATATCATGAAGTCACCCTATTCACGTGTTATTCGACAAGCAACTTTAATATTCGACAAGCAACTTTAACCTTAAGTCAATCTTAAAATGGAAGGAAACTATACCTACTACCCAATGTAGGCATACTTCATAAGAGAATATTTCATAAGTAGCTTAAGGTCATACTTTTGCCATGTATGAATGACATCCCATTCTACCATTCACACTAAGTACTCATATAGGCTATCTTAATCAATGTTAACTATCTCTCATACTAGTCTATCAACAATATCATACTATCATACTAGACCTAATTACCATGGAAAACATCATATCATGCGATCAAAGCTATCATAGGAAGGTTGTAAGTAAACCCACCTAGCAACCATGCACCCACTCATCAAGATGTAATCTATCCATATTGGAGTATAAATCCTCAACCTTAAGCTTCCATGAGTAATATAACTCGACTTATTGAATGAATTGCACCTTGCATGCAAGCAAAGCTACCATTAGGAGAGTATAAGTCATCTATCCTAAAGCAAACATGAAATGGTTTTGGCCTAACCAAGTCAAGTTATTATAAGGAAATCTAATCATGCTAATTTAAGATATCTTTAAGAGAGTTCATTTATCAATCCCAAGCTACCATGGGAATCACCATCCCCAAGCTTTCGTGAGATTTACTATCTCAAGCTACTATGATATTTAATATCTCAAGCTACCATGAGACTTACCATCTCAAGCTTCCAACCTTGGTCTTATTTTAATAACCCAAGCTTTACATGAAGGATACATAAGTCTCAACATCAAGCTATTACAATATAACTTTCTTTGATTCATTTTAGGTTATTAGGTCAACCTATAATCCTTCTATATGAGAAAACATGATTCTCCTAGCTTGTTCATATATCAGTGTATAAGAGAAAGAGAATAATCAATAGATATCTCCTCATATTCACTTTACCCCCAAATCCTTATTTGTGTGATATCACATATTAAATTTGTCTGATCTTTATGAAGTATTCTCTTCCTCTTATACACTTAGATATGAACAAGCTAAAAGAAGAAAATTCTCTCACATAGAAGGATTCTAGGTTTACATAATAATCATAAATGAATCAAAGAAAGTTAGACTAGAATAGCTTGATGTTAAAACTTGTGTTTCCTTCATGTAAAGCCTGGCTTACAAAAATAAGACCAAGGTTGGAAGCTTGAGATGGTAAGTCTCATGGTTACTTGAGATAGTAAATCTTATTGTATCTTAAGATAGTAAATCTCACGGAAGATTGGGGATGGTGATTCCCATGGTATCTTGGAATTGATGAATGAAACTCTCCTAAGGATAACTTAAAGTAGCATTATTGGAATGCCTTATGATAGCTTTACTTGGTTAGGCCAAAACCATTTCATGGTAGTTTTAGGATAGATGACTTATACTGTCCTAATGGTAGCTTGGCTTGCATTAAAGGTGCAATTCATAGAATAAGTTGTGTTAGATTATTCATGGTAACTTAGGCGAATTATAATACCCTATGGATAGATTACATATTGATTAGTGGATGCATGGTGTCTAGGTGGGTATTTTTATAACCTTCCTATGATAGTTGGATCTCATGATATTATGTTTTCCATAATAGTTATGTCTAGTATGATAGTATGTTGTTCTTGATAGACTAGTATGAAAGATAGTTAGCATTGAGTAAGCTAGCCTAAATGAGTATTTAGCGTGAATGGAAGAATGGTATGTCATTCATACATGACACAAGTATGACTTGAAGCTACTTATGAAATGTCCTCTTATGAAGTATGGCTAGCTTGGGTAGTGGCTATAGTTGACTTCCATGAATAGGTGACTTCAAGATATACTTAGTGTGTGAACTAGAATGGGATACCCCATATGCATTGCACAAGTGTGACTTGAGGTGACCTAGGGGTATAGTGCTGTACCTAAGTATGAATGAGGTCTATGACCAAGAATTACCAAAGAGGTGCTTAGCTTAGGTAGTAGTATGGGATGCTACCTCTGACATGCACAAGTATACGTGGGGGTGGCTTGGGACGTAGTTCACTTGAGTATAAAAGACAAATGGTTGAAGTATCAAATTACGATTATGTATTATGTGACTAACTATTTGAGATACTCTTATGATGTTATTGTATCTTCCATACTTAGTACTTCTGTACTAACGCATATTTCCTACATTCTAACCAAATGTAGGGTTGGAGCTTTGAGTTGCTATTGGAGGCTAGAGTTTAAAAAATTTAGAAGATTGAAGATATTTCTAAGTCCTCATTGCTTCGAGGACAATATCTATTTACCTTTATGACATTTGCTTTTATATTTTAGACTTTATGTGTCTGTGTCCAAAGACTTTTATTCATTTTATTCATAGACGGTTTGAGACAATAATGTTAGAAAGACTTCCTCTCTTATGAAATACCTTTCGAAGTATGTTTTAAAGAAGGTACTGTATCGTTCATATTCCGTTTCTAACACATTATGAATTTGGTTATTCCAAACTTGCTTGCACATTTACTTCTAACAGGGGACTTTGATTAACATGGTAATCTGGAAGAATCAAATTAACAAGTTTCAAGAAAAGTTGAGCAAAGGTTATGCAATCATTATGAGAAACTTCAAAGTTTCAGAAATAACTTATGAATACATATCACTGTATTCTAACTTTTAAATAACAATCTTGCGGATAACTTCCATCCAAAAACTACAGGATGATATTGTTCAAATTCCTTTAAAATTGTATCCAAGCAGTAATGATTCGCTCTAGGGTCAACAACAGCATCGTCCTATCAGGCACATCCATTCCTGCCATTTATGTTACACACGGTCTCCAATGTATATAGTAAATAATATCCCTCCTTAACTTGTAGATGTAGTTTGATGCTTACTTGAAATAGGTTATATGGAGAGTATGAGTTCAAAGTGGATGAAACGCGACATACACAGTCTTATTGATCCGTAATATTCTTATCGCAATTACATTACATTCAAATTCATTCATAACAAAGAAGCTACAGATAATTATCATTTAGTTAGAAAATCACTATCAAATAAAGAATAACTTTGTGGGTGGATCACCGTAAAGTATTTTACTCTTACGTATATCCCATCGACTTGGGACTATACAAATTTATCAATACTACTACTACTCTAAATGAATTCAGAGGTAACTATTTCTTCTCAACTTACTGGAAGCTTTTAATAGTCACATATCTAGGACATTGACATTTAATTTTGTTTTTTTATGATAGGTGAACAGACTTTTGGCACCACCGCAACAAGCAAAATTTATGTTAGTCTTAAAATGGACAACATCACCCCATTTCTCCATAAGTTCTCAAAGAAGTTAGTTGATGTACATACTATTGAGAGTGAAAATGCAAGTAAGATTCCCATTAGAGAAGCTATGTTTTAAAATTGGTTGACTATTGCAGAGTTAGTAGATTCTAACTAGAGTACGGACATAGAGGTAAGTATTATAATAAACCCTTCACATCATAAGCACAAGGCTTGAATCAGCATGCTATTGTTATATATATATATATATATATATATATATATTTTACATATGGTAGGTAATAAAGCAACTAACATTGTAGACACATAATACATTAAAAGGAACTCTAACGATGTTTTACACATACATAGGATTAAATACACATAAAGGTCAAGGACATTGGTGGGAAGACTGCTTTGGTCCTTGATGGTGTTGCGGAGAAACTTCTTGATTCTTTTGCTCACAAGTTGGTTAACATATTTTCGAAAGTTAGACTGATGTGCCGTCCCATATCTGTAGTATATGCAGGATGGACTTGGTCTTCAAACTTAAAATGATCAATTTAAATGTGAAATAGGGGTGGTAAAACTATGCNAATATATTAAATTGGTTAGTAAAAAGACTAACCCTTCATATCCCCATGTATAAGATCATGATTATTTCATTAAATACACAAATTCTTCAACTTTTCATCTTCTCTTTTAATTATTAATAATACTCAGTTATGAGTTAATGACATTAACAGTCTTTAATTTCATATCTTAATATCAATTCTAGAGGTAAAGTTATGGTCTCCATTTATAATTCCTATAAATATTTCTTTTAAAAAAAATAAATGGTGAGGCTCGTAAGCCTCTTTTATATAAATCTCTAACTAATGGAGAAATCTTTTTTGTTCGCCAATTACCTCCTTTTGATGAGATTATTTCGCCAATTATCATGTACCATTTATGTAATTTTTTTGTTTTACTATAATAATATTATATAAGATTTTAATAGTGATATTTTGTACCCTACTTTCATCATTATCACTTTAGATGACTATTTTTTCAGTTGGTTTGCTGTTTTATGAACTCTTGAATTTACTTGGAATCTTATATTTGTATATTGCATTTTGCCATGTAAAATATCATTTTTTCTTATTCATATTATATCAGCTCATAGATTATCACAATATATTATTCTACTTCTTTTATTAATGTGGATTGTAGGGACACGTACAAAAAATTGATGGAGTAACTCATTCTTCTTATTGAGATTTTTGTATCTTTAATGATATTCATCCATAATTTTGCTAGATATCTTTTTTTTTTACAATTTATGTTTACTTCTATTTTAATATTATTTTTTATTTACATTTTTAAATTCATAATCGATAAGCTACTTTTTATAATCTGAGACATTTTCAAATTGATGTATATTCAAATAGTTTATGTTATCGACGTATATCATGAAGAGGACTCTTGAATTTGATAGGATATGGGAGAAAGAGTCAATAAGAACTCGAAATATTATGTACTAATTTTGTATTTATTTTTTAATCTACAATATTATAGATCAACATCTTATGAAGAATGTATACATTGTATTTTTCTTCCTCCTCTATTTTTTCTGTGTTTTTTTCGTCTCTATTAGACATCTTAATTTAGTTTTCTATGAAGTCGTAAGTCTAAATACTTGTTTGAGCTCAAAATAATTAAAAATTTATAGTAGACTGCTTAAAAAGAATTAATTTGAAACACCAAAATGTGCCCCTCGTTGGTGTAACTATTAACCTTAGTTTAAAAGTTATAGTAGATTGCTTAAAAAGAATTATTTTGAAACATCAAAATGTGCCCCTCATTGGTGTTTTATGGTTATATTTTTAAAGATTTATTTATAATTATTGTATTATATTATTCATTGCATGTTGTTTACACACTATATGGTTTCATTGCATTTTAGTCATTCTAACATATCTAGGAACACACGTGCAAAATACATGTCTAGAAACTAGTGTATATATATATATATATATATATATATATATATATATTTGGATATACACAGACCTTCATTTTTACATATGGTAGGTAAGAAAGCAGCTAACATTGTAGCCACAACATACATTCAAAGGAACTCTAACGATGTTTTACGCATACATATGTTTAAGATACACATAAAGGTCAACGACATTGGTGGGAAGACTGCTTTGGTCCTTGATGGGGTTGCGGAGAAACTTCTTGATACTTTTGCTCACAAGTTGGTTAACATAATTTCGAAAGTGAAACTGATGTACTGTCCCATATTTGCAGTATATGCAGGATGGACTTGGTATTCAAACTTAAAATGAGCAATTTAAATGTGAAATAGGGGTGGTAAAACTATACAGTCAAAAAAGTGTATGTGCCGGATGAAGAATTAGAATGCAACATCGCATAAACAAAGACTAGAAAGCAAAGTGCTACAATGTTATTGAGCTTCTAATACATATTATCTTGATAGTTACATCATTCGTCTTCCGGACAATCTTTTTAACATACATCATCATTAATTACTTTAACGTACAAGTTAAGAGAAAGTAGAAGATTCAACTGAACCAATAGACTGTAATGCGGGAGAATCAAACACAGAATACTCAAAAGAACTTCCTAATGAAGAGGAGACATCAACTTAAAACAGAAGAGTTTAATCGAGAAAGTCTAAGAAGAGAAGAAACTTATTCATAAACGACAACGAAGAGAGTGATGTAGACACCATATAAACGACAAAGCAGAGTCTTTTTCTATTATACGGACCTTAATATTATTAGTTTGATCAAGTAGTGTCTATTTTGTTATTTGCAAAACATTATATGTCCAAAAGTGGCTAATTGTATATCATATGTTGTTGATGTCTTCTATGGTAGCAGATTTGGTTTTATCTATTGCCAAAAAAAGTTTCCATACTAAATATGTACATGTCTATAAAAGTTGTTTTGTTTATGTGCCATATGTCGATCCACATTTTTGCTCTTACCATTGTATGCTACCTACCCCTACTCACCAGGATGTGAATAACTCATTCAAGCTACGACATTTTAAAACTCTAGAACAACTTAATACGCTGAGACATTACATAGGTGTAACTGAAAATATTAAATTTTAACACTTATTTAACAACTACACTAAAACTACAAAAACAAAAGAGCCAACCAAATTTGCAAATAAGGGAGTCGCGTGAAGCGCAGGCAATTTCCTAGTGAAGAAATATAAAATAAAGCACAATTTAAATTTTAAAGTAAAGAGAGATGATAGAAAAAAGTTTGAGAGTATTTGATTTTTTATTTCTAGTCTTTTATGTTACATTATTATCATTAATATATGTAACATGGCAATAATTGTTTTTGTTTATGAGGATTAATTAATATTGATATGACATTCATGATATAGATTAGTTCTAAATTTTAAGTAGCGTATACTTAATTTTGTATTTGGTATCTCTAAAGATTTTTTAGCGGTATGGTATGAATCATTATGAGTGAATGTGTTTATATATGTTAAAGATTAAAATGTAGTAAATAAATGTAGTGGATTGTAAGTGATACATACAACAAATGGGCAGAAAGTGATATATTATACATTTGGTATCTCTAATGTGAGGGTATTACTCATTTTTGTAAAACATATCAGACTAGTGAGTGAATATGATACACAAAAATGTATTATTTAAGGTGTATTAAATAGTTATTGTGATCATTGATATGGATGATACATTAATATATATCATTCTTGACATATTTTGACTCATTGTAGCATCATATATCTATTTGGTGTATGCATTAATATGATCAAAACAATTGTACAATTATGTGTCAGTGTGCTTTTCGAATTATTTTGGTTAGAGTTTGAAGGCTTTGTGAAGGAAAAACTCATACAAAGTGAGATACATCAATAGTGAACATATTTATCCATTGAGGATTAGGTAATAAGAAAACTCCAAGAAATAATTGGGTTTGCCAGTTGTGTGACTGTTCCTAAATTGGTCTACGATAAGAGAATTCATATTCCGAAAGATGTAATTCGGGATGTTAGAGAATTCTATGGGGATTGAGATGTCTTACTAGAAAACGTGACGTGATAATGAACGTACATAAGAAATAATAAGGGGCAAACCAGTATAGGATATAGGCAGATGCCAAGATACATATAAATGCTAAGTATTGTGTATCTTAAATAATATATAACTATGGACAAGTCGTACAAAGATGAATTCACGTATCTTTTCATAGCCTTGAGACCATTGATAATGGGGTTCCATAGTGCAACAGATTGGTAGTAATTGTCGACGCTGCACATTTCAGTCGAGCTTACAAAAGGACATTTATATGAGCAATCACACTGCATGGGGTATATATGTGCTTTTTGATGGTGAACTTACTTTTTTTTTGTATAATAACTTATACATAGTGTTAATGTTATATCAAACAAAAATAGCATGTCTGTTGATTTGTGATAGGTTTGATATTTTCATTGACAGATGGAGTTGTAGACATAGAAAATGAATGTTCATGGACATGGTTCTTTGAACAATTCAAAAATACATTTGGCAAGCGTTAAAAAAATATGTGTTGTATTACATAAAAATTAAAGTATTATGAAGAGTGTAAGGAATTTGCTTCAAATGTACCTCATTATTCATGCATGCGGCATGTGGAAGAATGTCCCTACAAACTTCAAGAGGAGAAGAATCACCCTATGTGATCTATTCTGCTCTATGGCTAAGATTTATTGAGAAGAAGTATTTTGATAAATTAATGGCTAAGGTGGAAAAGGTTGATCATAGAGTTGAGGAGTAACTAGAGGATGCTAGGTACAAGAAGTGGTTGAGAGTTTATTCAACAGTAAACAGAGGTAAAATGACGACTCGAGTTAATGACTGCCTTGTTAAGGCAAGCCAATTCTCTATCATATATTTTCGACCGAGGCTAGAATTTAATTTGGTTCTTGAAACTGTAAAATATAGAGAAATATCTTCACATACAAAGGATACATTTTGGAGAATATTTGAGGAGGTATTGATTGTAAATGCACCTAAATGTTCAAAGATGAGGGTATGTATAAAAATAGCTAACTATATATATTTTATGCATTTGATATGGGATCATTTGGCTTTTTTATCAACATTAGTTTGAAAAAATAGAAAATAGTGGCATTTCATATAACATATCAATAACTTTTTTTAATGTTTGCAGATTCTTCCATCATCTAAATTTGTTTTCTCAATTTATGAATTTGGAAGAGGACATATTATTTTGCCTTGAGCGGAAAGTATGCACTTGTGGAATATTTCAATTAGACGAGATACCCTGCGCACACACAATTGTTGTTTTAAAGAGCAAGGATATTAAAAATATATATCCTTACTGCTCTTATTACTACAAGCCTGATGCATTAGAAAAATCCTACGAGGTTTAAATGGTTCCATTTCTGGATAAGGAGGATTATTCGGTTCGAAACTAGGTTTTAGATGAAATTGTGTTTCCACCTAGATACAAAACGATACGAAGAAAAAAAATGCATATGAAAAGTTAAAAAAATAAACACAAATCATTGTGGGCAAGCCTCCCTTAAATATATAATTAGAAATATAATTTAGTAAGAATAATTAATTGACAACTTTTTTTGTTTGATAATTCGGCTCTTTAGGGTCACCATTTTACTTGCACAACCACGTACACTTGCATGTGCAATTGGAAGCAACCATATTTTGTACAGAGTCTATAATGCACTCCATGATGATATTAAAAATGTGAATGGTTGAATAATACAAAAATATGACAATTAAAAAGAATCTTATTTGATTCCAGGAAGATATAATGGCTACAATAAGGTGAACTGAATCAATGATTATTTCATCAGGAAAGAAGTTAATCGACAAGAATAAAATAAAGATCTCGGAGCAATGAAGAAGTAATCTAAAGATTAGCCTTAACTTTATTAATTCTTGTAAAATAAGGATCTCTACTACTCATTTTTCAAAGATAAAAGTTCTTGGGTTTCCATATCTTCATCTAGAAGATTCAAGTCTCAACATCTCAACACAATATAAAAGCCAGCGTCTGCTGAAGAGAAGATGCACACGAGTCTAAAAATATTGTTGGTAAGGCTTTGTATCAAAAGAAAATAGAAAGAAAAAACGTTGAATATATATATAGGAACTATATTCAGAACTTGTATTTACTACAAATTTCATAAAACAAGAAGACAACACCCTTGCAAACCAAGGAAATTGGATATAAGATCTACGTTGGATCTCAACTAGTATAAAAACATCCTATGTCAAGTTTAACTTTCACACTTACAATTCTGTTTGTTTATTCCTTAATACCAAAAGTTAACTAGCGACTCTTCTAAGTCATTTATCCGAAGAAGAAAATCGAAAAAAAAATCCACCCCTATTTCACTTCTGGGTCATACTACTCAAACTACAACATAATTCTATGACCATGAATCTTAGCTCAAGTATGGAATAAAATAGGGAAGTTAGTAAAGATGGATGTACATCCTATGCATTGCGCGGATCATATACACACATTTGTGTCTAGGTACCAATTGGATTACCAGCCAATAATCATATCTTTATAGGTCGCCACTTACAAAGCCTTGTCTATGAAAGAATTAGTATATATACTTTGTACCAAATGTGGTGTCCTTGGAAAAACTAATACCACTTGCAAAAAGGAAAATCCAATAAAAAAAATGAGCCACAATATACCACCACTCCACCATAAGATGAAGCACCTACCAATTGTGGCAGATGGTATTATTTAAAGAGAAAAGGAATCATGAAAAACGTCCAACCTTAGATTCTAGCTGAAATGATAAAAGTATTAGCGTCAATTTATTCGATGCTAAAGTAATTTTGTTGACTCTAAAATCTAAAAATAATGGAAAAGTCCTCATCAAAATCGATCTATCTCGAAGGGGTCTCAATCCACAACATTCTCTAAAAAGAGATTAAAGCAATGTATAGACTAATACATTCCCAATAATATGAAAAATGATGTCAACAATATAATTAAACTAGACAAAAATAAAGATAAAAATAACTCTGCCACAACTATTCTAAATAGTAAGGTGGGAGACAAAAACCTACACTCCTAGTATCATTGGCGGACTTATGTTATGAAGTATCGGTGCTTAAGCACCTACAACCTTTTATGATAACACACTCTTATTTGTGTACAATATCTAATAACTTATTCAAATATATTAACTAAGCACCTGTTCTATACAATAACTTTTAAATAGAGCATAATTGAGTACCAATGATAAAAAGATTTTTAGATCTTCCATGACCTACTATAACCCCAAAAAAACCTCTACCTTATCTTTTGCAGTAACTCCTACCTCACCATCACAATCTACTGAAGCTAAATTTTTAAACAATAGCAATCTTTTCGAAATCTTATCAAAAGATAATCTCAAATTATTACATAATGTACGAAATACTTCAAGGGAAAACTTAGAAACAATTAAGAACAACTATTAAGATGCATTAGGTAATAGGGGTAATATCAAAAAACTATTGGGCAATATAGATAAAGTTGGAGGCAGGCCTATTATCAATTCTCAGGTAAATGACTTTTGGGATGTGATTGCACTACATAAAAAATGAGCTTTAGCGGCAATTAATTAATTGTTGCTGCTAAATATATATATTTAGCTGCAACTAACACTCTTTGTATATGTTCCTAAAGGATTTAGTGACATTGGATCTAATGGCACTTAACTAATGTAGGTAATGACTTTAACACTCTTTATTAATGTGTTTATCTATTTCCGCTAAAATTTATTTTCATTGTAGTATTAGTTACTACGAGATGATTGAATTAGGTTAAAAAAAGTAGCAAATACGTGGTACAATAAGTGCATAAAAATACACTGTCTTATTTTGAAAAACTATACAAATTTTCAGAAAATGTGAAGTGTTATTGTAGTTGTCGAGATGCACAAGTACCCACCTACCTCATAGGCATTAGGATCATTGTCCCATTCAAATATCACTTTTCCCACACAAAAATAAGCATAACAACAAAATATTTTGCTTTGAACTCATGTGGACTTCACACCCCGAGTTACCAAATCTAATCTCCTTCAACTGTCTTAATATACCAAACATATATAAGGTAATCTCTTCTTTTGAATGAAATGTTACTATCTGGGATAATATAACTTTTGACAACATTTATAATTAAAAAAACAGAAAACTCCTCCGAGGAATTGAGGGTATCCAAAATCATCGAATTATACTCCAACACCTTCCTATCAAAACAATATGTTGACCTAACTGAAGAATACAACCTTATGCTTATACTAGAGGAAGATTTCTAGAACTAAAAATATAGAGTCAACAGGCTCGGTGAAGCTGAATCTAACACCACGTTCTTCCATACAACATCTCTAAGCCAAAGTAGAAGAAATAAAATTGTTGCCTCGAAATCCAAAAGGGTTCCTGGTTGTACCACCTAGTGGACATCAAATCCAACCAACATTATAATCATTAAGGAAATAATTACTCACATCCAACAAATGAATGGAGATTGTGCAACTAAGATCATCAAATTAGATCTCAAAAAGTATTAGAATATCAAAACGAACTGTCATCTAGAAAAAAAATCATTTTTTACAAACAATAATGTGCGGGCAACATAAATATAAGACTAATCTTGTTAAATGGAAACCACCATCAATAGGATTTGAACTAAACACAAACGAATCATTCAAAATAGAATCAGAATATGAGGCATATAAGGACTCATTCGTGATACAAAAGGAAATTGGATATCCAGATTCATGGGAAAAATCTTCAAAGGTACAATGTTCCAAACAAGCTAGTGGCCTTTTATAGGAGCTTAAATTGCACTAGATAAAATGTTGATGCCATTATAAATTAATATAGATTTTAAGAAAATTAAACATTATTTACAAAATGATTTTCCTGCTCTATCTAACATCTTAAATAATTGCAGGGCACTATTTTTGCAGCTAGGGAATCCAATAGCTAGAGTAGATATCAAGTGGACAACCAAGTGACTTGTGCTCTAGCTGAGTAGGTGGTCTAATCTATCAACAATCATTTATCTTGTGTACTAGGTAGTTCTACCTCTGTTTGTGTCAAAGAATAAAAAAGCAAACAAAGAGGGAACTATTTTTTTAGGCTAACAAAGTAATCTGCTACTCGTCTCTTTTGAAATATGTACTATATTACACCTCTATCCACATACTAAACAACAATTTCACAACAATCCATGTAATGATGAATATTAAGTCTTATTAATATGATATTTGTTTTTACCAACAAAGGAAAAATAAAGAGACATTCATATTATATAATATACGTGATTAGTTTAAATAATATTAAGTGATTTGTTATAATTTAATTATTTATAGGCAAATAGTAGTCTATCATTTGTGTGTTTGTGTGTGTGTGTGTGTGTGTGTTTACTCATGACTAAAGAATTAATTGAATAGGAAATTTAATATATTTGACGATAATTGACACAAATCGATCTATGATATATATATACTTGTTCATAATCCATTATCAACAAAGAGGGTAGTCGATGATTGTTCGTAAAGTTCTTTAGCTTTTACAACAATTAAAAAATTAATTAGAAATAACAATGAATGAATAAAATAACAATGGTTGGGAACTAACAATAATATAATAGATGAACTCAAGAATTATTATATCTTTGGAGAGAAATTTTTTTGATGAATGACCTAAATTTTTTTTGAAGGAGGTGGTGTGAAGATGAAAAATCGAGATTTTGGTAGGGAATAAATTTATTTATTTTATTTTATATCGTGTAATTTAAATTTTAAAGATGGAAAAAAGAATTTGCAATTTAGGATTTTGAGGCTGAGATGTTAGTCTTTTAAGGTTCTGATGGAAGAAAATATTCAATATTATTTAAGAACAAGGTATAAAGATTCACAAATTTTTAACTTTAAATGATAAATAGTGTCTTTTGCACCAATAATGTAAGACTTGGAGCTAGTTTGCAAATTGAGTTTTGAAAATGTCCTTTTTAGTAAAGTTAGTAGAAAATCTTAAAGAAACCCTAGAGTCTCGTTTTTTTTTTTATATATACACTTGTGTTTTACAAGTCTCATCACATTTTACTCTTCGCCTTCCATATTCATTGTTTTGTGTTAAAAATGAAGTTAAATTCTCTAAATTCTAATTTTCTCCTTACATTCAAGAAAGCCCTTTTAACCTAAAAAGATGCTAAATTTATTATTGAGTAACAGAGATAAGATCTAGTCTTTCCATTCCTCAAAGGTGTATTTATTCATCTTTAGTAAAATATTTATTTTTAAATTAACTATATCTTAAGAAATAATAGAAGGTAGCATCACACTATCTGTAATCATTGTTTTTATTTCAACTTCTCATAGATTATTTTACCCTTCACCTATATAGAAGTAAGACAAAGTTTTTCATCTTGTATAAACCTTTTCACAAATCTAGATAATCCAAGTGATATGCTTATGTATAATTCATTTGTATAAACTTTTATTCATTTTGTGAAAGTATTTTCTAAGACTCTTAATGAATGAAATCTACATAAGCGTAGCATTTGAGTTTGCCTGATATATGTTATCCTGTTATGGTGACATGATATTGAAAATGTTAATGGTAATCTATGTTAAGCTTGAATAAAAAGATTATATTATAATTGTAAAATATGTTTTTATAATATATAGGTAAGAGATGGTTCCTTGAATGCTATTGGAGGAATATTAAATCTAGTTGGAATTTCATCAATAATGACATGTTCTCTACCGCATATGATGGCTTTAGAAATAATGGTACCATCTCTTCTATCCATAATAATATATGGTTTAAGAAGATTTATTTTAATGTATTCTTTCTTATATTAGAGTTTCTTGGCAAAAAGTATTGCCTTTGAATAATGTCCGAATTAACTCATTCTTAAAGTTTTTATTGTCGCATGAATACATCATAAAAAAACAAAAGTAACTTACTCTACATCTCTCTGCTTCTTTTAAATATTCTTCTACCCACAAGAGCAAAAACATACAAATGCTTGGTGAAGTAATATTGTAATTTGTGAATATATGATGATAAAATGTCTTAAATGTCAACACATTATGTTATCGCCTCCCCCAATTTTATCTTCCCTTACCCTAAAAGTTAAATTAAAAAAGGAACTAGGTGATCAATGGATTGGGTTAAAAATAGATTGACCTATATTTATACACATTTACATGTACAAATCAAATCTACTTTAGAATTTAATATTCAAAAAACAAAAATGGTTTTTTTTTGGGAAATGAATATGATTTGATTCAAGAACGTGAAACGTGAACTCATTTTATTTCACGTTAACTCAATTTTTTAATCTATTTTCATTGTATCAAATATTTGAATTATTCAAAGTTTAAGATAGATTTTTGAAATATTTTTTAATATTTTTTCTTTACTTATATTTTCTAGGAGTTGAATTCACTACTTACAAAGTTATATTTCTAATGTCACAAGGATACTAATTGAAATTATGATTTATATTATGTTCTTAAAAATTTTCTTTATAGGTGTGCATTGACTCACAAATTACACTTCTTAGGAATATAGGGATTATCATGAAAAGATTAAAAAATAATGTTACGTATCATAATCATATAATTCTTTTTGTTTACTCCTTTTTCGTTTTCTACTTGAGGTGGTGTTTTCTCTATATGATCATGGTTTCATTAGTTAGATTGATATTAGACTCTACAATTCAAGCGTATAGTAATATAATTAATATTATGCTACATCAATGTTTAAACGCTAATCCTAAGCTTAAGACTATACACTCTTCATGTTTTTATCAGGAAGTTCAATTATTTTGTTTAACTTGAACTATTTTTATTTTACTTTCAGTGATGTGTGCATGAATTTTTGAAAGCAATTCTTAAAGACCATATTGGAAGGAAAGGTTGTCATTAAGAAAACATTTTTTTTTTTAAATTTTTGGTTATTCTTGGCATGATTGAGATGCTTCATTATAAATTTAGGTTCCTTGATCAGTGTCATCAAGGACTTCATAACACATTTGTATAGAAAGAGAACTTGTTTAGGATTTATGTAATTATTTCTTCTTCCATGTGAATTCCCATAAAGACATCAACATCCATCTTAGTTATTTCTTCTTAAGACTTCACAACATTCTTCCCTGCAATGAAAGATTATGTTTACAAAGAGGCGGATCCCAAATCTTGAGTTTATAGATTTGGATTCTACAAAAGGTTACCTATTCAAAATCAAACGAGTTACCTTTTTAGAATTTCATAACACCATGTGTTGAAGATTCTTCATTCACCTCCACCAAAGGGAAGAGAGTTGTGAAGAATTCAGAGGAAATAAGTCATAACTAAGATGGATGTTGATCTCATTACGGGAATTCACTAAGAAGAATAAATAATTAAGGAATTACGCAACATACTCTATTTAAATCTAAATGTGTTTTTTATGTGTTGGATTATATTTATCAATGAACCTTCCTTTGTGATGAAACATCTCAGTCGTGCAAAAATAATCAAAATTCCAAAAAAAATCCTTCTTAAGGACAACCTTTCTTTCCAATATGGTCTTGCTTTGAAAAATCATAGTTTATTAATGAATTTAACGTACACATATCAACACAATTTACTGAATCATAAAATTAGCAATATAAATATTCTTTAGAAATAAAGGTACAACCTTTCCTATCTTTTATTATATATGGGTCAAGAAGATTTATTTTAAAGTTTGCTTTCATAGGTGAAATTTCTTGGCAAAAAAAAATTCCTCTGAATAATGTTATATCTAGGTGTACGATTATCTCATTTTAAGAGTTGTTTTTGTTGCATGAATCCAACATAAAAAGAAGTTAATCATCTTTTTGTAGATAGTAACTTATAGCAATAGAAACTTACTCTAAGGTTGTGTTTGGTATGAAGGAAAATGTTTTTCATGGAAAATGTTCGTAGAAAATGTTTAACTTGAAATAAGTAGATATTTGATTACTTTTCAATGTTTGGTTGGTGAGTAGAAAATATTTTCCGGAAATATATTTTAGTGTTTGATTTTTGAGTGAAATATGTTTTTGATATCTTTTATTTTTTATTAGAGTAAAAAATAATTTTTGATGTTGAATTTTTTTTTTAAAAAATAATAAAATTGAATTAAATTCGTTGGTTGGGTGGGGGTGTGGTTGGGGGTTAATATGGTAGGGGTGATAAATCAAAATATGAACTTAAATTTTTTTATGGATTCG
>NC_028640.1:46031550-46034651 GCF_001406875.1 Solanum pennellii | reverse complement strand
GGTAGAGTGCGGTGGGGTGGGCGGAGGTTGGAAGAGAGTTTTGGAAAATCATTTCCTTAAGTTTAGAAGGGAAGTCATTTTATTTAAATTTGAGGAAAATGAGTTGATTTGGAAAATATTTTCCAAAACATTTGACTCAACCAAAAATGATAAAATTAGAAAATATTTTTAGGAAAATGTTTTTCTTCATACCAAACACGCCCAAAATCTTTTTTCTTCCTAAATTTAAATAATCTTTTACTCAGAAAAGCAAAAAATACAAATGCTTGGAGTAGTAATGTTGTAGTTTGTTAATATATACGATAATAATAATACTACTAATTCCAAGAACTATGTTTTTCTTTTTCTTTTGATTTCTCATCCTATGTCCAATATTCGTATAAGAGAATCTTAGTAGCTTAATTGATTGGCTATATAAATTTTCACTGGGTGTAGATTAAATCTCCACAATGTAATACCCTCCCCCATTTCATCTTTCTTACCCCCAAAAATATATTTTAAAAAACGAACTCGATAACCAATGGATTGGATTAAAAATAGACTGACCAATATTTATACATATTTTCATGAATAAATAAAAATGTACTTTAGAAGTTAATATTTAAAAACACTTACGTTTTTTTGGAATGTGATTTGTTCAATATATAAGGTGTGTGATACGTACTAATTCTAGTCCATATTAAGTGAATTTTTGAAGCTTTTTTCATTATCAAAAATAGTTGAATTTTTCAAAGTTCGAGATAGGTGTTTGAAATTGTTTCCATGTATGGGATTTCACATATTGAAGTTTTCTATCTTCTAAAAGATCAATTCAACACTTACAAAGTTATATTTATGGAAAATGCACAAGTACCCCCTGAACTATTACTGAAATTTAAGAGATCACCTTAAATTAACTAAGGTCCTATTACCCCCTTGTACTTGTTTTTTTTTAATTTTGTGCACCTTTTGTCTAATGTGGCGCGTTCCGTGAATCCACACAATTGAGGTGAGTGGGAGATATTTGGATGACATGTAATCCCAAAAGGTGCACAAAATTACCAAAAAAAAAAAGTTCAAGGGGGTAATAGGACCTTAGTTTAGTTATGGTGTGACTTTGAGATTTCGGTAATAGTCTAGGGAGCTATTTGTGCATTATTTTCCCTTATCATATAATAGTAAAAGTATCAGCGCTTCGCGCGGGAATTAAATATCACAAATTTTATAAAGTATTACATAAAGTATATCCGGCATTATCAATAAAACACTATATTATCTTACATGGAAGATTACGTAATAACAAACATTAATAATGTAAGGAAAAATGAAAATTATTACATCTTACCATTATCCTTAATAACATAAGCAGAAATTAATGATTGTTAAAAGACATATCAGGATTTATAACATATGTAATGGTCTTAGTGAGTCATTCAACATGAGCAAATACACAAATATTTGATTGTGAATGAGGAGGAGGAGGAGAAGGAGAAGGAGAAGGAGAAGAAATACGTACACAAATATTTAATTGTGAATGAGGAGGAGGAGGAGAAGGATAAGGAGAAGAAATACTAAGAGGTGTTGAATTTTCATAGTTTCATAATGAGAGAAAACCATTTATAGACAAAAAGGGTAGTCTAAGAAAATGGTTATTGTGCTTCATCAGACAGGTTTCAACTATTTGGAAAAATTGCAACCCTTTGAAAAGCTCACAACCTTTCATAAAAGTTGTCACTTTTCATAAAAGTCGCAATTCTTCATCAAACTCGCAGCTTTTCATAAAAGACACAACTTTTCATAATAGTCACAACTCTTCATTAAAGTCGCAAATTTTCATAAGAGTCACAACTTTTCATAAAGTCGCAACTATTTATCAAAGTCAAAATTCTTCATTAAAGTCCTGACCTTTTATAAAAATCATAGCTTTTCACGAAATGGGAAGGGTTGTTTTGGTAATGAAATAAATTAAAAGGGAATCCTAATTTCTAGTTGCGCCACTTAGGCGGGCTTACGGTTTTCTTTTATATATATATGATTTTTATTAGTAAGAGCAAAAAAACTTAAAAGTTGAATTACGATTTTACCCTTACTATAAATTAAAATATTATAAAACATTTAACTTTTTAATTTAAATATTAAATAGTTCAATTTTAATTAAAATGTTGATAGACTTTTGCACTTCCTTAGGTTAATTCCTTATTAAAATATCTAACTTAATAATACCCATTTTCTATAATATATATATATATATATATTCTCTTTTTTGAGATTTTAAACGTCTACATAATTTTATTAATGTATTCTCTATCTATAATTACTATGATTAAATTAAAATATATTAAATAGGATAGTAAAAAGAGCAACCCTCCATCTCCACATGTATAAGATCATGATTATTTCATTAAATATAAAAATTCTTCAACTTTTCATCTTCTCTTTTCATTATTAATAATACTCAGTTACGAGTTAATGACATTAATAGTCTTTAATTTCGTATCTTAATATCATTTGTAGAGGTAAAGTTATGGTCTCCATTTATAATTCCAATAAATATTTTTTTTAAAAAAACTAAATGGTGAGGCTCGTAAACCTCTTTTATATAAATCTCTAACTTATGGAGGAATATATTTTGTTCACCAATTACCTCCTTTTGATGAGATTATTTCGGAGATTTTCAAGTACCATTTATGTTATTTTTTTGAATCTAATAATAATATATAAGATTTTATGTCACGACCCAAAACCGAGCCGCGACTGGCACCCACACTTACCCTCCTATATGAGCGAACCAACCAATCTAAACCTTGACATTTCAATTTAATATCAAAAGAAAGTAATGCGGAAGACTTAAACTCATTAATAAAAACCAATTTAATAACTTCTAAAATTCAACATCTATTATTCCCCAAAATCTTGAAGTCATCACCACAAGAACATCTATGATCAAATTTCTAAACTAGGAGTATTCTAAGAAGTTGAAATAAACAAAAGCTAGTCCATGCCGGAACATCAAGGCATCAAGACATGAGGAAGAAGATCGAGTCCAAGCTAGAAGCATTAGCTCACCCTGAAATCCGGTGTAATGAAGACTGGCTAGAGTTGCGGTTGAGTTGAAGACGACG
>NC_028640.1:46026195-46029451 GCF_001406875.1 Solanum pennellii | reverse complement strand
ATATTTCGTAATCGTTCATCATCAACCATCTAACATTTAAGAGATAAGCAACTGAAAGAAATAATTCATTAAGTATTAATTGTATATCGGCCAAAGTAGCACCTATAAAAAGTCTGAAACAAAACGGGAAAGAAACGCTAGTGGAACATGCTCCACTAGCTCAACTCTAAAACTATGCTAGAATGTAAAATAGTAGCATCCTCGAAAGAATGAGGACCTACCAAACTCCGGATGAATGCTGACGTCCGGATAGCTGCAACAACGAACCTGTAGCTCTACCGTCCACCTGTGCCTGCACCTACAAGTAGATGTTTGTATGGAATTAGTACACACTTGTACTAAGTATGGGTATATGCAAGCACACACCAGGGACATGCATGAGGAAGAATAGCTCTTTCCTAACAACATGATGTTTGGAAGTCAAGTCAGTGGACTTGCTAAATTGAGATTGGGAAAGTTATGCCATGAGAGGGACATGCATCATTATAATTATCGTATGGCACACAACACATAACATCTTCATATAGCACATAACATATAACACATAGATTCTTTCATATTATTTATTCATATACCATGAGACCTTATTATCATAGACTTAACCGTAAGACTTTCCAAAATGAGGGCTCAACATATGGGACCTCAACTAGGAAGCCTTTTTTAGCAAACACAGAGTCTGCTTCATTCCTTCATACGTATTTCATTTCAATTCATTCATAGGCCAGTGCGAACACCAGCTATACCTAGGATGTAGTTTAAGACTTTCATCGGGTATGCTGTGCAATGATCAGGAATAACCTAATGTCATTACCTGAATCTAGCTCACCTCTTGATTATCCTATCCTAACACCTTCCGTATCGTTCATTTCTTTATATGATTCATTTGAGGCTGGCCTTATTCATTCATTGGGAACTTTAACTTGAACCGACATAGATCATGTGAGCATCATGAAATCCAGTGTCTCCCCCACACCGAAAAGAGGTGGAATCACCGGCCAAAGCGATTCAATAACATGCTAGCGTATATGGGAATTTAACCCCGCCAGATCCCTATAGTGGCAATATAGGTTCAAAGACTAGGAGATGTATGGAGACCATACCCGGCAAGCCGGACAGTCTCATCTCATGAGAGTTACGTGAACCTCCGCCCTTCCCAAAAGAAGGCATCACCGCTCATAGCTAGCCTATCGGTGCTCAGTATAAAGTTCCATTACATTCAGCTCATACATCATGGAAGTTGGCTTCTAGTATGAGGACATCATAGCTCAATAGATGATTTCTCATCTCATCATTTGTATTAAGTGTTCTAAACTCAATATTTTTCATTAGAGTGTTCATAGAGACTGGTCTCTTCATTAACTTACACTCTCATTGGTGAATACGTATTGGTAACATTTACTTAGGCTTATTTGAGATTGCTCTCATCATATACATTAGCCTCACATCATGATTGTCACCACATTCTTCATTATAAGCACCATTGTTTTTCATAGTTATTCACCTCTTATTACGTGAGTGTTCATTTCTTCATTTCATAGTTCATCTCATCATATGCCAATGCACTTGGCCATTTAGCGTATCTTACATTCATACTTAACCCTCATAAGATTCATCATTTCATTACGTACATCTTAGGTTCATTTAATTTTTAAACATATGTTAGACTTATGTGTCTATACATACAAGCCATGGGGCTTCATTCATAGTTCGTTATGTGATTCTTACTTTCCTAAGATTATGTATTACAAGACTTATGTATCTTGTATATATACCAAGATCTTGATTTTTGATCAAAGTAGATGACATTATTCTTGAATATTTTACTCACGTATGACTTATGTATCAATACGGAGGTTTGGGCACGGGAACCCATATCTTGAATCACTTGGATATCATTTATATTTTTCATTGATTTTATTTCTAATATTCATGACATTAGAACTCTAAATTAAAAACATTTTCATGGAATAATGAAATTTCTATTTTAATTAGAATTCTAAATTAAATCTCAACATTTACGAGAAAGAATAAATTTTCTATTTTTAATTAGAATTCTAAATTAAATCTCAACATTTACGTAAAGAATTAATTTTTCTATTTTTAATTAGAATTCTAATTCAAATCTTTTTTTTTTTTAATCGCTTCTTTACGGAGGTTGTGGGTTCGAACCCCCACAGCCCCCTTATTTTCCTATTTTTTTCGCTGAAGAGGAAGCTGTGAGGTGGTGGGTTCGAACCCCCACCCCCTCTATCATTAATTTAATTAAATGGACGTGCAACAGTGAGGTTGTGAGATCGAATCCCCACAGCCTCACTTCTTTTCTTAGTTAAATTCGCTCCTCCTTCAGCCTTGAGGTCGTGGGAACGATTCCCACGCGTCGCGTCTCCTTTTTCCCCATTTTTCCTTCCTTCGCGCATAGCTGGAGGTCGTGGGTTCGAATCCCACGCCTCCCACTTATTTTTCTTAATAAATTTTCTCCTCCTCCTTCCCCCAGGTCGCGTGTTCGATCCCCCCAGCCCCCACTTCTTTTCCTTCTTTTTTTTTTCTTTTTTTTTCCAGCGAACCAGAAGCTAAGGGGTTCGATTCCCCTTAGCCCCTTCCCTTTTTTTTTCAGTTTCTTTCACAAGTGAGGTCTTGGGTTCGATTCCCATTGACCTCACTTAATTTATTTTAATTTAAAAACTCAAAATTTGACACTTTTGAAGGGTACAAAAATCTGGAAATTTTTGTCCTTCTCCAACCATTTTTAAGTGCTTTTTTTTTCATAAGTTTAAATAGCCATAAGATGGTTATTCAATTCACAATACTTCATCATAATGAACATCACATTGTACACCCATTATACACATAAAATACACAATAAATACACAACTTATACACCCCAAAACAATGCCTAAAACACTGCCCTATACACACCCATACATCAACTTTTCCGGTCATATTTTGATGATCATTATCGTGATTTCCCGCACATAAACACATTCATATTTAATTTAAACACATCATTGATGCAAAAATCTAGCAGCACAACATACCCATCCTAAAAATTCGTTAGGGAGCTAAGGACAAGGTGTCACGACCCAAAACCAACCAATCTAAACCTTAACATTTCAATTTAATATCAACATAAAGCAATGCGGAAGACTTAAACTCATTAATAAAAGACAATTCAATAACTTCTAAAATTCAACATCTATTATTTCCCCAAAATCTGGAAGTCATCACCACAAGAACATCTATGATCAAATTACTAAAC
>NC_028640.1:46018752-46020217 GCF_001406875.1 Solanum pennellii | reverse complement strand
TTCCGTTACGAAGTTCAGAGAGTCGATTTCAGTACCCAAATTTCAGAAATCTAAGTGTTCTGGAACGAGACACCTGCGACGGTTCGTCGTGACCACGACGGTTCGTCCTACAGGTCTGTCACCAAGTTCAGAGAGTCGATTTCAGTACCCAAATTTCAGAAGTCTAAGTCTTTTGGAACGAGACACCCTCGACGGCCCGTCGTGTCCATGACGGTCCGTCGTGGGTTCCGTCGACTCACACAGTTTTTCCAGAAATAAAATCTGCTGCTCAAAACGACTAAACAGGTCGTTACACAAGGACATACGAAGGGGAACAACCTTAGTTTGAAGAGTTTAAGAAACGTTTGAAAGAAAGTACTCTTGGAGAAAGAATTCCATGAGAGAAACCCATACCTTAATCGATGTTCAAACTTTAAATGTTGCTGCCCGGAAAACTCCTCCAGACCACTCCCAATTCACTTCAACGTACACCTCACTCGACGAACCTCTCTTAGCCATGACGTTTTGATTACTTTTTTTTTCTTTTACTTAAAATTTTTTGTGAGTTCTTCAAGCATGAAGAACTGTTGATATTTTGGCAGAAATAATGTGAGGAAGATGGAGAACGTGAGAGAGAGAGTTAAGAAGCGTGAGAGAGAGAGAACTATTAGGATTAGGAGGCTAATTCAAGAATTAGTCAAATAAAAATTTAAAATAAGTAAATACAAATCTGTTTTTATTTATTTATTTATTTATTCATTTAAAACATGAAAGGACCATTATGCCCTTAAATACCTATTTATTCTTATTTATATAAAAAAAAATTTGAATCGTTACATTATCCCCCCCTTAGGAACATTCGTCCCCGAATGACACTACCATTACACATCATAATGCCAATCAGATCATAACTTAATTGCTATGTACAATCAGCCAATAGCAACAAAATACAAAGAGATAAGGAACTATAGCCTTACGAGTAGGAAGTCTAGCCTCATACTAGTGCATACACACCACACACAGTCAAATACATGAATGACTAATTACGGCTACTCTCCCGTGACTTCACCAGAAGTGCCTTCCTCTGCACCCCTAGACTTGAGTGCAAAGAATCGTTGCCTCCTTGGAGCCTCTTCACTTGGACCAATAGACTGAACTCTCTCCTTCCCTTGTTCTTGACTTCTCCTAATCGGACAATCCTTCACCATGTGACCCGGTTTTCCACAACTATAACAAGCATTAGTGCCCCACATGCACTCTCCTCCATGTAGTTTGCCACACTTCCTGCAAGGTGGTCTCTCCTGAGATGTATCTACTTCATTGTCTCTCTTAACTCTGGACTCAGAATTTCTATCATGGCGACCCTTGGATGAACTTGACTCCCCTTGGTGGGAGAGTCCCTTCTTAAACCTGGGCTTATCCCTGATTTCAGTACTACTCTTCCTTGAAAAATTCTCATCAGCTTGCCTTGACTTGTTCCCTACCC
>NC_028640.1:46006768-46017378 GCF_001406875.1 Solanum pennellii | reverse complement strand
CCATTCCGTTACGAAGTTCAGAGAGTCGATTTCAGTACCCAAATTTCAGAATTCTAAGTATTTTGGAACGAGACCCCCTCGACGGTCCGTCATGCCCATGACGGTCCGTCGTGGGTTCCGTCGTCTCACACAGTTTTTCCTGAAATAAAACCTGCTGCTTAAAACGACTAAACAGGTCGTTACATTTTAATAGTTATATTTTGTATCCCACTTTTATCATTATCAGTTTAGATGACTATTTTTTCAACTTGTTTGTTGTTTTATGAATTCTTGAATTTTTTGGAATCTTATATTTGTATATTGTATTTTGCCATGTAAAATATCATTTTTTCTTATTCATATTATATCAGCTCATAGATTTCACAATATATTATTCTACTTCTTTTATTAATGTGGATTGTAGGGATGATATACCGTGGTTTCACGATATTATTAATACTTTTTTCTTAAGTTTAGTGTGTCCAAAAGCCTATTTGTGCTAATTTTTATATAAGTTTCTCTTTATTTTGCAGGAAATCTGCCTGAAGATTAATGCGGAGATTTTGAGTGAAGAATTGCAGATGAGACCACCTACGGAGCTTGTGACGGTCCATGGTGCTTGTGACGGTCCGTAGGTGGCAGCGTAGTGCAGCTGCTGAAGGAAGATGGGGATGTCTGACCAAGTGTTGGGTTACGAAGCTTGTGACGGTCCGTCGTGTCTATGACGGTCCGTCCTGCAGGTTCGTCATGAAGTTCAGAGAAGTAATCTCAGTACCCATATTCAAGAGAATCCCCTTTTTCACTTGGTTATGGCACTAGAGAAATATATGTCTATAAGAACAATGATTTTTCCTCTTTTAAACAAAAGTGCTAAAATCAAAATTTTGAGTCATATGTAATAATTCATGTGTAATCCTTATTGAATGATTTTTTCTAATTTCTAATCAGAAGTACTAAAATCAAAATTTTAAATATACACACATAAAATGTAACGAAGTGAATGGATACCTTATTCTAGCTTGAATCAAAGGAGTCTCCATGGAAAAGATTAAATATAGAATAATTTTTAGCCCCTATATCGAGTTGTTGTAGATCAATCCATTCTTTTGTTGTTGTAGTTGTTGGTGGAACACACACTACTGTTGTTGATGGAGGAAAAAGGTTTGTTGGATAAATTGAGATGGTTGAATTGGATGTAATAACAACTGTTGATTACCATATTTTTTCACTATTATGACTTGATCATCTGGTTTTTCCTAGTGAGCAGTTATCAAAATACAAAGAGAAAATTTCAAATAAACCATTAAAATTAGTCATGTCAGGAGCAAAATGGTCATCAAAGAATTCCAAACACATTTAAAGAAGTTCAAGTATAACTTCGGAGCTACAACATTGTCAGGTTTATTAATATTTTAACTTCTTACGATCGCACCTATATCCCAGTCATGATCATTCATTTTAAATCTATATAAAATTATATCTAGTTAAATGTAAAAAAATAAAAAATGAGCTCATAAGAGAAACTAATGATGTTTTCTACTGAACTAGAGAGAGAGAAAAATGATCCACAGAGGGGTTTTCTAATGGAGGAAGTAGATGATCAAAGAAACATTTAGTGGGTATAACATTATAACTCAAAGGTTGAGATGAATAAAAGTGAATTAATTGCGAAAATATACTGAGAAAATTAAATGTCTATCTACCTACCGGGCGCATCCACATTTACTTTATAGTTTATGCACAATAACTACTCTTATCTACTTTAGAGTGAGTGGGATTAGCAACAAAAGAGAAGTCAAGGATAGTAACGCGTACATTTTGTTAAATATGATACATCTCGTATCATATTGTAACGACTCGAGAGCACCCCCTAGTCGTAACATGGTATATTCGATCTCGAAGATATCTTATACAAGCCCTTAGCATTCATTCATTAGAAAATATGGAAGAATTTAAAACGGAACTAGAAAAAGGATTTCATATAAGAGGAAGTCTTTCTAACATTATTGTCTCAAACCATCTATGAATGAAATGAATAAAGTCATGGCACACAGCCCACATAATGTCTAAAACATAAAAGTAAATGGTATGAAGGTAAATGGATGTTGTCCTCAAAGACCTGAGGACTCACAAAGATCTTCAATCTTCTACATTCTTGAAACTCTACCCTCAAAAAGAAACTCAAAGATCCAACCCTTCATTTGGTTAGAATGTAGGCAATATGCGTTAGTACAAAGGTACTAAGTATGGAAACTAACATAACATTACAGGAGCATCTCAAATGGTTAGACAACATAAGACATAAGCATAAGAGTTAATAACATAAGAAGCATATCATAAATAGTCAACATAAGACATGATCATAATTTAATACTTCAACCATTTGTCCTATATACTAAAGTTAACTAAGTCCCAAGCCACCATTAAGTATACTTGTGCAAGGCTAAGGTTGTATACCATACTACTACCTAAGCTAAGTACCTCTCTTTCGTTATTCTTGGTGATATCCCACCTTAATACTTAAGTAGATCACTATACCCCTAGGAAACCTCAAGGAACACTTGTCCAATGCATGTGGGGCAACCCATTCTTCCTCACACATTAAGCATATCATGAAGTCACCTTATTCACATGTTACCCCCTTATAAGTGTCACTAAGGGCGTACTTTAATATTCGACAAGCAACTATAATCATAAGTCAATATTAAAATGGAAGGAAACTATACCCACTACCCAAGGTAGGCATACTTCATAAGAGGATATTTCATAAGTAGCTTCAGGTCATACTTTTTCCATGTATGAATGACATCCCATTCTACCATTCACACTAAGTACTCATATAGGCTATCTTAATAAATGTTAACTATCTTTCATACTAGTCTATCAACAATATCATACTATCATACTAGACCTAATTACCATGGAAAGCATCATACCATGCGATCAAAGCTATCATAGGAAGGTTGTAAGTATACCCACCTAGTAACCATGCACCCACTCATCAAGATGTAATCTATCCATATTGGAGTATAAATCCTCAACCCTAAGCTTCCATGAGTAATCTAACTCAACTTATTGGATGAAGTGAACCTTGCGTGCAAGCCAAGCTACCATTATGAGAGTATAAGTCATCTATCCTAAGGCTACCATGAAATGGTTTTGGCCTAACTAATTAAAGTTATTATAAGGAAATCTAATCATGCTAATTCAAGCTATCTTGAGGAGAGTTAATTTATCAATCCCAAGCTACCATGGGAATCACCATCCCCAAGCTTCCGTGAGATTTACTGTCTCAAGCTACTATGAGATTTACTATCTCAAGCTACCATGAGACTTACAATCTCAAGCTTCCAACCTTGGTCTTATTTTAATAAGCCAAGCTTTGCATGAAGGAAACACAAGTCTAAACATCAAGCTATTACAGTATAACTTTCTTTGATTCATTCTAGGTTATTAGGTCAACCTAGAATCCTTCTATATGAGAAAACATGCTTCTCCGAGCTTGTTCATATATAAGTGTATAAGAGAAAGAGAATAATCAATACATATCTCCTCATATTGACTTTACCCCCAAATCCCTATTTGTGTGATATCACATATTATGTTTGAAAACATTTTAGTTTAAGCTCTGAGGTACTTAGTTCCCTTATAACTCTTGAGAACTAAACTCAAATTGATACTCTTTGCTTAACTGAAACTTAACTCTTAGAATACATAGTTCCCTTATAATTTTTGAGAATTTAACTCAACTCTTTACTCTTTCTTGACTTGAAACATGAGTCTTAAAACAAAGTTAAAATGTTTAAATAAGACTCTTGAAAACCTTTAATAACTTAACTTTAACTTACTTCTTAACTTTCGACTTGACTCTTAACTTCCTTGACATTGTTATTGACTTTCCTTTAATGGATTATGGATTCATGTTTTAAGTTTCAATTCCTTGATGTTTTCTAGGTATTTAGAGATCATTTGAAGTGATTAGAATTCATTGGAGGATGTACTTTGGAAGGACCTTAAAGGGCTAAACAACAAAAATTGGACGAAAAACTTTGGGTCGAGCATAATGGTGGCGCGCCGCACCAGCCTAAGTTGATTGAGGCCTGATTCTGGCGCACTAGTTGCATGCCACGCCAGGCTTTCGTGGACTAAGTCAAATTTCTTGTGCATTGCAGGCGCGTCGCGCCTTCCTCTTCCTTGGTGCGTCAAACAAAATTTTCAACTCATTTTCCATCTCTACACTCTCCAAAACTTCCTACATCTTTCACTAAACGATTGGGACCATTGGTACTATCAATAACTACTGAATTCAACTCAAAATAACTCGAATTAACAAGTATCTAATCAACAATGACTGCAAACAATCCAATCAACAAGAAATCAAACGTTCTTTAAAGAACTTAACTCCTAACATTAAATAAATCCGCAATTTTGCTGAACTGAAACAAAATGATGTGTGTCTGAAGTAACCCCACACAAAATATACCACATACCTCAAAGGGATCACCCCGCGAAATCGACGCAATGAATTTTTTGCGTTCTTGCGTCTTCTTGTCCATTCTCCTCTTTTCTCCTTTCTTTCAAAGCCCTAACTTATTTTCTAATTGTTAAAACTTATTGGGATCAGCTTAGAACCTAATTTATTACCTTTAAAACGAAATTAATAATTGATTTAGGAAAATAACAAAACACCGTTAACAAATCCAGATTTGGAATTTCCTCTGCCCAACAACCCAACTTCTGAAAGTCATTTCTCCCTCATACGACCTCAAAAGTTTTCAAACTTGGCATCGTTGTAAAGATATTCCGACATGATGTCTATTCATATAAATAAATCACTAAAACACCTCCTGAGCTAGAAGTTATGCTCGTTCGAAAATGACTAAACCTCACTTTTGAAATCTGGAAAATTTTCCATATTTCCTTACTTATTTCCAAATTTGATGATTCTTATTTTTCTTATCTTAAACATAGTTAATTATAAATAAGAGATGTTACAATATCTCCCCCTTGGGAACATTCGTCCTCGAATGAGAATTCTTTCACTAAGCTAAAGGTGGTAACATCATTTTAGCACTCACAAACAAAAGCAAGTAATAACATGCATATACACAATCTTATAAAGTGATAAGAAGAGAATTTAGTACCTTCATCTGCATTCTCTCGGATTCAAAAGAGATGTGGATATCTTTTTTCATATCATTCTCAGCTTCCCGAGTCGCTTCTTCAACGAATTGATTCCTTTAAGGGACATTGACTGAAACAACTTCCTTTTTCCTCAACGTATGAACTTGATGATCCAAAATCTGCATTGGAATTTTTTTATATGATAGGAAATCCTTAATCCCAACATACTCTATTGGTATTATCAATGGAGGGTCACCCACACACTTCTTCAACATAGAAATATGGAATACCGGATTAACTGCTGCTAACTCTTGGGGTAGCTCCAATTGATAAGCCACGTTTACCACTCTTTTGGAGATTCTATAAGGTTCAATATATCAGGGACTAAGTTTCACCATTTTACCAAATCTCATAACTCCTTTCATATGTGAAATCTTCAGATACACCCAATCATCAACCTCAAACTTCAATGGCCTCCTCGTAACGTGTGTGTAGGACTTTTGGCTACCTTGTGGTGTCTTCAAACATTCTTCAATAACTTTCACTTTCTCCATATCTTGGTGAACTAAATCTTGTCCTATCAACCCTTCTTTGCAAACTTTGAACCACCCAATAGGAGATCTGCACCTTCTTCCATAAAGAGCTTCATATGGATCCATTTGAATTCTTGAATTATAACTATTGTTGTAAGCGTACTCAATGAGAGGTTGGTGATCATGCCAATTTCCCTTGAATTTGATAATACAAGCTCTAAATATATCTTCTTAGATCTTGATGGCACGTTCTGCTTGTCTATCTGTGTGAGGATGAAAAGCAGTGCTAAAATTCACTTTTGAACCCAAACCTTTCTGGAAGGATTTCCAGAACTGGGCAATAAACTGTGCACCTCTATTGAAATAATGGAGACCGAAACCCCATGAAGTCTTATCGCTTCTTGCATATTCAACTTTGTATGATCTTTGGCCCAATATGTAGTCCTTACCGGCAAGAAATGGACAGACTTTGTCTAATTCTTTTAAGAGCACTTGTGTTTAAATGAATTAAATTTGTTAATTAGATAAAGCATTTTTATTTTTAAAAAATTAGATAATCAAAGTGTTTATCCTTGATTCTTTATTATTTCTCTACAATTTATGTGGTTGAATGATTTAAATTTTTTTATCCTTTATCTATAATTAGTGTAATTAAATGTATTTAACTATAAGTAAAAACAATTAATCTTTCCTCTTCCTCATATCTAAGCTCACTAACTTCTAAAAATTAGTTAAATAACTCTTCGACTTTTCATATTAACATACAAATCTCTAGATCTATATAAGCATCATGGAAAAGTAATTGTTCTTTATCAATTGCCTCCTGTTGATGTGAATCATTAGGCAATTTTTCAGGTATATATTTTTTTAAATATTAATATTTGTTCTTATCCTAATTAGAATGATATTTTGTATCATAATTTTATCTTTACCATTTTAGATGTTTTTTAAACTGTTTATAAATACATGAATTTTTGTTGAACAATTATAGTACCCTTATTGTGTCATATTTTCCTCATTCTTGTTTTAACTTCTATTTTCCTATTTTATTTTAGTTTTTAATTGATAAACAAAATTTCTTTCTACATTACTGTCATTTACAGCATATATATATACATATATATACACACACACACATATATATATATATATGTGTATATATATATATATATATATATATATATATACATATATATATATATATGTATATATATATATGTGTGTGTGCTATAATTGGGATGATAAAAAAAAGTTGAATTACAAATTATCTTTTATAGGTTGAATAGTCATTTGAGTATTTAATTAAACACCAATCTTTTACTTATTGGTATTAAAAATTAAATTTACCTATATATTAATAATATTTCATTAAAATGAAATACATTCTCACTCATTAGTTCATTCAATTCAATGTGGTGGATTTGTTTTCATATTCCACAAATATTCAACCTTCAGAATTTATTTTTAGTATTTTCCATTTGTAAAAGAAATTGGTAATAAATATAAATTTTAACTATTACCATTTTGGATGTCCAACTGACGGACATATCTATGTGGTCAAGAAATCATTTAACTTTTTCTTGCTCTTTTTGGGTTTTCAATTATTTTAAATTTTATATGCTATCTATCATTCATTAGGAGTTAAGCACTTGGATCATTATTAAGACTTTTGAATTTTGACTGGTTATAGGAGAGGAGGTATCATAAAGAACTCTATTCCTTATGTATTTCTTTTTTCGTAGAAATACTGTTATAATTATTGTCTTAGAAGGATATGAATATTGCATTTGTTCTTATTTGTTTTATTTTTTTGTATTCTTTACCGATTTATACTTCTTTAATTTAATCTTCTATGAAATTATGAAAGTTATAAGTCTATCTTTATTAGTGCTAAAATTACTAATTTATGACCTTTATAATCATTTTTAAATGTACTTTTACAATATTTTCTTTCTTTTATCATTTTCTTGCTTATATGTGAGTGTAGACACATAAATTGTATAAATTAGGTCCAATACAATTTCAAGGCCCACAATCAAATCTTGGAATTCTGTAGAATAGTTGGAACATGTTTCACCTAGAACAAATGAGAATAATAAAATTATTTGTTCTGCAGGTATCAACACCATTCCTGCCCTTGCTCCATCTCGTCGTGCAGATCCACCAAAGAACATTGTCCATGTCGACAACTCTTCAGTAAAAAATGCATATTCATCAGACAACTCATTTACAGTTTACCACTTTTCAGGAAAAGGGTGATCAACAAGGAAATTAGCAAGTGCTACTACCCACTAGACCTATCTTATTGAAATCGATATAGAAGGTCCATCTGGTTGTCGAGCAAGAAGTTTTTTTTAAAAAAATGTTAGATGCTACTACAAGAAAATTATTGGTGGTGGGCCAGTTAGAATATGACAAGAAGAAACAACTACTCTTGAAGTCTCAACAATAAATTCATGAAGAATCCAAGTTTAACTATCAAATTCGGCAAGCCTACACGTAGAGAAGTCTCAAAAAATGAATACATATTCATGAAGACATCAACTCTCGTTGTCAAATTCGGCAAGCCTACGCGTTGACAAGTCTCAAAAAAAAAAGGAAAGCACATTCATGAATACTTCAAGTCTTGTCGCAAAACTTCCGCAAGCTCCACGTTGACAAGTCTCGAAGTAAGGGACATTTGTAGACACATAAATTATATTGATTCAAATTCATACCAAATTTGAATTAAATCCATTTTCATTTGGGACGAATGATTAATTTGGGCTTTACAAATTATTAAGTCCAACTAGTTAAATTCAAACCCAAGGTCTATTTCACCTTGAAGCCCAAACTCATGCAACGTGTCACAATTACTAGTCATCCGTAACCAACAAAGTGACGCCACATGTCTAAATGAGGTGGTAGTCCCTGTCAAATACAAGAATGAATCACAATGAGCCAAGTGTCAAAATGACATCCTTTAGCCAATCATATGCAACCTTGTCCACCCCCTACAACTATAAATAGGGGATGTACATGACATTCTAGGGGAATCAAGAAAACTCTTCAAAAAGAATTAAGCAAATTTGAGAAAGCTACAACATCAACCTCACAGCTCTTTGAAGGAGTGGTCAACAGAGTTCTTCACGGAGATTGACTTGAAACGACGAAGCGCTTTCGGACATCCCGGAGATACACAATATCTCAGGGAGGTCTACATCATCAAAAAATTTGAGAAATACTTTATTGAAGGCTCTAGAATCACGGAGAAACTTTGGCGAGAGAATCAAGAGAACAACGGAATGGTAGTCACAATGTTTCATTAATAAAAATCACATTTTTCATTTCTTTATTTTGCTTGCTGTCGATTTTTGCTCCTTAGAAAATTTTTCATGGAGGCTAATGAAATATTATTAAGGATAATTCATATAGATATATTCATATTATTAGAATCTGTAGTATCTTAATTAGTTTTCCATATTTTTCGCTTGATGGTCAATGTACTATTCGATTACTATGAATTTTATTGAATGAATAAAATATAAATGGATAAAAGTAATTTTTTTAATTGCAACATTTTCTATATAATAATTAAATTTTATATAATTGTATGGGACAAACATGCAATGCACGTTCCCAAGACCTACTATATATATATATAGGAAAACCTTATTGCCGCCTAAGTGGCGCCACCACCATCCAGAAAACCCCTTTAATTTAAAATATTCCCAAAAATACCCTTTCCTTTAAGAACCCCTACATTAGACTACATTTCAACCCAAACAACACAAACACTCTAGTGTTGCCTCAGCCCCAACAATCATACTATCTCAACAGCGACACAACTTATAAGCGGAGCGACACAACAAGTATTTACTCCCTTTTCGAGAAGGTACTGCATCGTTCATATTCTGTTTATACAACATTATGAATTTGGTTATTCCAAACTTTCTTGCACAATTTACTTCTAACAGGCGACTTTGATGAACACGGTAATCTGGAAGAATCAAATTAAGAAGTTTCGAGAAAACTTCAGCAAAGGTTATTGAATCATTATGAGAAACTTCAAAGTTTCAGAAATACCTAGTGAATACATATCAGTGTATACAAACTTTTAAATAATATTCTTGCGGATAACTTCCATCAAATATCTACAGGATGATATTGTTAAAATCTCTGTAAATGGTATCCAAGCAGTAATTATTCGCGCTAGGGTCAACAACAACATCTCCTATCAGGCACATCCATTACTGCCATTTATGTTACACACGCTCTCCACCATATACAGTAAATAATATCCCTCCTTAACTTGTAGATGTAGTTTGATTCTTACTTGGAATCGGTTATATGGAGAGTATGAGTTCAAAGTGGAAGAAACGCGACATACACAATCTTATTGATCCGTAATTTTCTTATCTCAATTACATTACATTTAAATTTATTCATAACAAAGAAGCTACATATAATTATCATTTACTTAGGACATGACTATCAAAGCAAGAATAACTTTTTGCGTGGATCAGGGTAAAGTAGTTTACTCTTACGTATATCCCATCCACATGGGACCATACATTTTGATCATTACTACTTCTACTCCAAATGAATTCAGAGGTAACTATTTCTGCTCACCTTACTGGAAACTTTTAATAGTCACATATCTAGGACATTGACATTCAATTTTGTTTTTTTCATAATAGGTGAACTGACTTTTGCCACCACCGCAACAAGTAAAATTTATGTTAGTCTTAAAATGGACAACATCACCCCGTTGCTCCATAAGTTGTCAAAGTAGTCAGTTGATGTACAGACTATTGAGAGTGAAAATGCAAGTAATGTTCCATTTGAAAAGCTATGTTTTAAAATTGGTTGACTATTGCAGAGTTAGTAGATTCTAACTAGAGTACGGACATAGAGGTAAGTACTATAATAAACCATTCACATCATAACCACAAGGCTTGAATCAGCATTCTACTGTTATATATATATATATAT
>NC_028640.1:46003102-46006012 GCF_001406875.1 Solanum pennellii | reverse complement strand
GATATACATAGACCTTCATTTTTACATATGGTAGGTAAGAAGGCAACTAACATTGTAGCCACAACATACATTTAAAGGAACTCTAACGATGTTATACGCATACATAGGTTTAAGATACACATAAAGGTCAAGGACATTTGTGGGAAGACTGCTTTAGTCCTCGATGGGTTTGAGAAGAAACTTCTTGATACTTTTTCTCACAAGTTGGTTAACATATTTTCGAAAGTGAGACTGATGTACCGTCCCATATTTGAAGTATATGCAGGATGGACTTGGTCTTCAAATATTAAAATGGGCAATTTAAATGTGAAATACGGGTGGTAGAACTATATAGTAAGAAAAGAGTATGTGCGGGATGAAGAATTAGAATGCAACATCGCATAAACAAAGACTAGAAGGCGAAGTGCTACAATGTTATTGAGCTTCTATTACATATTATCTTGATAGGTACATCATTTATCTTCTGGACAATCTGTTTAACAAACATAATCATTAATTACTTTTACGTACAGGTTAAGAGAAAGTAGAAGATTAAACTTAACCAATAGACTTTAATGGGGGAGGATCAAACACAGAATACTCAAAATAAATTCCTAATGAATAGGAGACTTCGATCTCAAACTGAAGAGTTTATTCGAGAAAGTCTAAGAAAAAAAGAAATTTATTCATAGACGACAAGGAAGAGTGTGATGTAGACACCATATAAACAAAAAAGTAGAGTCTTTTTCTATTCTACGGGCCTTAATATTATTAGTTTGATCAAGTAGTTCTATTTGTTATTTGCGAAATTTTACATGTCCAACAGCGGCTAATTGTATATCATATGTTGTTGATGTCTGTTATGGTAGCGGATTTGGTTTTATCTATTGCCAAATAAACTTTCCATACTAAATATGTACATGTCCATAAAAGTTGTGTTGTTTATGTGCCATATGACGATCCACAATTTTGCTCTTAACGTTATATGCTACCTACCCCTACTCACAAGGATGTGAATAACTCATTCAAGCAACGACATTTTAAAACTCCAGAACAACCTAATACGCCGCGACATTACACAGGTGTAACTGAAAACATTAAATTTTAACACTATTTAACAACTACACTAAAACTACAAAAAAAAGAGTCAACCAAATTTGCAAATAAGGGAGTCGTGTGAAACAAAGGCAATTTCCGAGTGAAGAAATATAAAATTAATCACAATTTAAATTTAAAATTAAAGAGAGATGATAGAAAAAAGTTTGAGAGTACTTCATTTTTTATTTCTAGTCTTTTATGTTACATTATTATCATTAACATATGTAACATCGTAATAATTGTTTTTGTTTATGATGATTAATTAATATTGATATGACATTCATGATATAGATTAGTTCTAAATTTTAAATAGCGTATACTTAATTTTGTATTTGGTATCTCTACAGATTTTTTAGCGGTATGATATGAATCATTATGAGTGAATGTGTTTATATATGCTAAACATTAAAATGTAGTAAATAAATGTAGTGGATTGTAAGTGATACATACAACAAATGCGCAGAAAGTGATATATTATACATTTGGTATCTCTAATGTGAGGGTATTAATCATTTTTATAAAACATATCAGACTAGTGATGTGAATATGATACACAAAAATGTATTATTTAAGGTGTATCAAATAGTTATAGTGATCATTGATATGGATGATACATTAATATATATCATCCTTGACATATTATGACTCATTGTAGCATCATATATGTATTTGGTTTATGCATTAATATGATCAAAACAATTGTACAATTATGTGTCAGTGTGCTTTTCGAATTATTTGGGCTAGAGTTTGAAGGCTTCGTGAAGGAAAAACTCAGACAAAGTGAGATACTTCAATAGTGAACATATGTATCTATTGAGGATTAGGTAATAACAAAACTCCAAGAAATAATTGGGTTTGTCAGTAGTGTGACTGTTCCTAAACTGGTCTACCATAAGAGAACTCATATTCTGAAAGATGTAATTCGGGATGCTAGAGAATTTTATGGGGATTGAGAGGTCTTACTAGAAAACATGACGTGCTAATGAACATACATAAGAAATGATAAGGGCCAAACCAGCATATGGATATAGGTAGATGCCAAGAGACATATAAATGCTAAGTATTGTGTATCTTAAATAATATATAATGATGCACAAGTCGTAGAAAGATGAATTCATGTATCTTTTCATAGCCTTGAGACCATTGATGTGGGGGTTAAAAAAGTTCACCAGATCGGTAGATATTGTCGACGCTGCACATTTTAGTCGAGCTTACAAAAGGACATTTATATGAGCAATCACATTGCATGGGGCATATATGTGTTTTTGTGATGGTGAACTTGTTTTTTTTTGTATAAATAGTGTTAATGTTATATCAAACAAAAATATCATGTGTGTTGATTTGTGATAGGTTTCATATTTTCATTGACAGATGGAGTTGTAGACATAGAAAATGATTGTTCATGGACATGGTTCTTTGAACAATTCAAAAATACATTTGGCAAGCGTGAAAAAATATGTGTTGTATTACTTAAAAATTAAAGTATTATAAAGAGTGTAAGCAATGTGCTTCAAATGTACCTCATTATGCATGCACGTGTCATCTTTGGAAGTATGTGTCACGACCCAAACCGGGGCCGCGACTGGCACCCACAATTTCCCTCCTATGTGAGCGAACCAACCAATCTAACCCTTTTCATTTTAACATATATCAACAGAAAATAATGCGGAAGACTTAAACTCATTAAATAAAACAAATCAACATCTATTAATTTCCCAAAATCTGGAAGTCATCATCACAAGAACATCTATCTCAAATTACTAAACTAAGAATGTCTAAGAACAAAAATAACTAAAAAGCTAGTCCATGCCGGAAGTTCAAGGCATCAAGACT